>NW_010135791.1:18863-56916 GCF_000699245.1 Pterocles gutturalis
GGGAAGTAATTTATACATTAGAAAAAAAAAAAAAAAAAAAAAAAAAAGTGTCACAAGATCTTTTAAAAACAGTTAGCCAGAAGTGGGCTGGAAGTTTATATTCAAGTGAGACTTCTCTTCCAGCATCAGACTGGTCATCTCCCATTCCTTGTCCATGGCACAGAACCAACTATCGAGTCAATGGGGGAAATAAATTTCTGCAAAGCAGCCACTGAAACAAGAGCCAGCTCCAACAGAACTTGGCTAGAAAGGAAAGCTAAGAGCCTTATCACTCGTTTGCAGGAGCACAACAGCCTGATCTCCACTCACTTCAGGCTCAGGGGTCCATCCATGGCAGTGTGTCCTCCATGCTTCTTTTTCACTCCTTCATTCAACCTTTAAGTCCAGACTGTCACTTCACTTACCAAACCCTTTTATCGGCTCTCTCAGAGTTGGACCCACTGCACCTGAGTGTAAGGATGTTTGACAAGCATGTTCACATACCGGAAAAAGCTCATGGGGTCTGGAGACGCAAACCCCAAAGGTCACTAAATGGGGCAAAGAATCCAATTTAAGTTCCAGAAGATTTGGCCTTGGCTGTGCCCTGAAGATTACACTCTGGTGAAGGGACACACAGCGACACCACCACCACCCTGCTCAGGTTGCTACTAAGTAGTAGCAACAAAGGGGTTTTGGTACAGTGTGTCCACCAGTTGATATGCTAATATACCTCAGTGAACACAGCACATTAAGAAGAAGGGAAGAAGATGGTAACTTGGTATCACCCCTATGTTGATCAGACTTGTTCTCTAAATGCCTCAAACAAGTGCAAAACTCTGGCTCATTGCAGCCAATGCCTGGCCTAGAGCTACAGGAACTAAGAAGCCGGAGCCCCTGTCTGATCTCAGCCCACGGCAGATGGCTGCATGTGGAAGAGCTGGAGGCTCAAGCCCTCCTGTCTCGGCCCTGGGCACATTGGTGCAGAGATCCAGGAAGAGGATCCCAGGCCACTCTCCCTGCACCGCCCGGATAAACCACAAAATAAAAATCAGGGATAAGTTTTTAAAACAAACATTTGTACTCTCACAGCAAAACAGTCAGGACTAAATCAGAAGCAAATGTCCGCTGTTGTCAGGGCTGAGTCAGCAGATGCTTTTGATAAAACCATCATTTCTGCTCAGAAAAAAACAGGAGGGCTAGCCAGACACTTAACACAAAAAAAAATCCTTCCACTCCAGCTCGTCTGAATGATGGTGTAAACAGAGGTGGAAGTTTTTTCCTTCCTAGAAATACCGGACACCAAAATATAAGCATTAACTCAATACTGCACTAAACTCAATTCCTTCTACATCTGCAACTTCCAGTGATGCCTAGTTAAAAACAGAATCCACATATTTTCTTAAAACTGAAAAGAAACTGGTTTTATGCTGTTTGCACATGTTTACTGCTCTCATTTCTAATGCAAAATTCAAAATAAAGAATGACATTTTTAAATGTTTTACTTTTCTTATGATTTTTTTTTTTTTCCTAATTCTGGCTTCATCCCACTCCTCCATTTTCTCTGCAATAATATGGGAGAAAAATAGAGAAGAGAGAGAAAGTGTCATGAAACATTAAACTGAAAAACTGAAAAAACACTGTAAAACTAAAAGAAAAGCTGCCCTTTTTAATTCTTGAATTTTGCTTTTTAATATAACGAAAGGTAAAAAAATTGCATTCACAAAGCTACTTTGTAAAAAAACAAAAAAATTAAAAATATCCTACCAGCTCATATTTTCATTAACTTGTTAGTTCACATTGCCCTCTTCTCAACAGTAGTATAGCTACTCAGCCATTTCACAGGTTTAGTCTGTAGCAGAAATTGTTTTTCATCTCATGTTACTGGAAAGTAAAGCTCTAGAACCCAGCCCTGTTATTGCAATAAAAGTTGAGCATGTCTTAAAATATAACAAGAGAGACAACAATAAGAGTGAGCATGGGTTGTAACAGCTAATTACTCTGCATTCATTCTTACTCCCATTGCAGTCTCAATAACAAAGAGCAGTTAGGTTATTTATTGACCCTACCCGATCGCCAGCTTCCTGTCAAAGCAAGATCGCTCTTCAGACCCTGCTGTCTTGTTGTATGCTGAATTCAGTTAAGGGAAACAGAAGGGGCAGGGGGAAAAAGAAAAATAGAGATAATTGGTTTCACTTGATATAATGCTTTCTGGAAATGCAACACGATCTTTAAAAAAAAAAAATGAAATTAAATCAGCTTTTAAATTATTAAAAAAAACCCCCAGACTTCTTGGGTGTTCGTTGTTGGTTTTTTTAAATCCTGAACTGTCAATATTTATATTTATTTGTAGTGAAATCTTCTAGCATGATCCACAGAAACAAGCACAGGTATCTACAAGTGCTCCTTCCTGGACAGTCAGAAATGGTCATGCAGGAGGGCTCAACGCAAGCACTAACAGTAGAATTAAGCAGAGACCAGAGAAACCATGACTGAGAGCAACTGAGACTAACACCTCATGTTCACAACTACGATCAGTCCCTGACTATGCTCAGAGAAAAAAAATACCTATTTCAACTGAAGACAGTTTTGCAGCCTTTTCACAATCAAAGGCTTTAATTTCACACTCCTTCCAGTGATCACACTTGTCATAAGACATTGTCTAATTCAGAGCATACTACGGCATCAGTTTCTAAACTGCATAATCCATTAGATTTGATACCAACCACGTTATGAATAATAAACACGTTTGGAAAACTATTTTGGGGCAAGGGAAAAGCTTTGGGGCTGAGAAGCATAATTAGACCTTACTGCAGGCAGTTTGGGGACTGTTTGATGGATGACTTTTTTTTCAAATTATTCATCCTTGAGAACTGGCATTTCACAACTGTGTTCAAGCTGAAGTAAGTCCCCCCAGCTTGTAAGGGTATGTTCACCAAGTCAGATACTGTATGGCAGGAGCCCAGAGGATGACGTTATGCTGTGGCCATGAGGTCATTGCCAAACACAGTCTACTTCACATGAACACGCTGATGAGTGATAATTTTACAAAGAAATTCATCATTCTGCTTCTTTCCCATCAGCCCCTTCGTTATTCTTTTGGGTTTCCAAGCAGAGAGCAGGAGATCAGCATACATCAAAAGCTGTCAGCCATCTGGGAGTGCAAGAAACCTGCTTCTCTCTCCTCCCTTACAGGAAATGACTTCTCCAAGGCAGTCAAGAAATGCAATATTAAGGAGGAATGCGGTTTAAGGCAGAGGCAACAACTATGGGAAAGTGAATCCCCATAAGGTGTGGAGTGATGAGTCTCTTCAAAAGAAGGATTTACTTATGTGGGCTCAAAACATATGCAAAATATTTTTCTGACACTTACCTAGGCACTGGTAGTCTGTAAGGAGATCATCTGTTTCAGTCCAGTCCAAAGCTGTTCCAAAGCTACTGATGCAGAAGGATTTCTTAGTGTCAGGGTCTTGCTGAGAAGGTCCATACTGGCCATCTTCATCACACTGCAGCCCCTGCTCATTGCTTTGACAGTAAGTGATACCTGTTAGAAGTAAACAAGAAAATAAAAAAAGGTATTTTGATAATGCTGTCACTGGGTTTCACAGAATACAGATTTCTAAGCCATGACTGGTATTTATTCATTAAAATAATATCCAGTAGTTACTCTTTATTGCTTTCAGAAAATAGAAAACCTAGTGAGCAACCAGTACAAACACCCAGCCTTGTAATGACACTTCCAGAAGGTGTCTTTGATGGAAAGCAACAAAAGAATCCAGGAGCCCATGTAACTGGGCAGCAGTTGGAACATGATCTGTAAGAAGGGGATAAGACATGTTCTGATGATGACAGGTTCACACAATCACAGACCGGTTCTGGTTGGAAGGGATATTTGGAATGTCTCTGGTCCAACCCCCCTGCTCAAGCATATCCAGATGGCTATTGAATATCTCCAAGGCTGGAGACTGCACAATTTCCCTGGGCAACCTGTGCCAGTGCTCGGTCACCCTCACAGTAAAAAAGTGTTTCCTGATGTTCAGAGGAAACCTCTTGCATTTCAGACAACATAAATCTAGAGTTCATGGAAGTGCCAATAAACAAACTATGTAAGAAGTTTCTCACTGATACTGGATACCCAGATATCATTTCTGAAGACAATGAGCACATCCTAGAGAACCACAACATCCTGGACGAGGCTGACCACTCATTTCTCATGCATTGTTGGCCAAAACACCAGACAGTTTGTTCTACCTTTGTAAAACGTCTTTGAATATATGCAGTCTATCCAAAAAACCCCAGAGGAAGGTTGGTTGTTTTCTTTTTATTTACAGATGAAAAAAAAATCCTTTAGTTATTTGAAGCCAGAATACAAAGGATAAAGGGAAAAAAAGTGAGTTCAACATACAGTGATCAGCGCTGAATGCCCCATAGGAGTTGGTAGTTTTGCCCACAGGACACTTGATACAGGAGGAACGTCCTGTCTGATGCTGATAGTAGCCAAGAGGGCAAGGAATGCATTCATCATTCTGGAAATGACTGCCCGGAGGACAAACAACTGCAAAGAGAACAACCATCTTATTACTCTTTTGGAATCCAAGCAGTCCAGGCATTTGAACACATATGTGTGGGTGTGTGCATATATATATCTATCTGTGTGTATGTGTGTATATCTCATGCTGGTACACTTTACATAGGCTTCAAGCTCTTAATATATGTTTTTCTAAGTGGGATAACAGAGGCAAAGACTCCTTAAATGTTAATTAAACTCACCAATTACTGGCATATAGACAGTGGTCTTTTTTTCTCAGATCACCCTAAAAATGTTCTTGAATTAGTGCACATCAAGCTGCCTGGAAATGTCAAGTCCAGGCCTGATTTCCATTTGTCAAATCCATTTGTAATCAGATAATGCACTTTGTGGGTAGGTTGCGAAAGAAAACAAAGGAACACAAGCTACAAACAGAGTGACTTCTAACACTACAGACAGAAACATGAAGGCTCCTAGGAGCACAAACTCCAAAACCATCATACAGAAACCCACCATATGGTAACACTTTCATTCAGAATTCCTGGTAATGAAATTTTTGGTAAGCGTTTCCAAACTAAACACTAATGGCTGGATTAAAAGTTATTAGTTGTGCACATGACAACCCAAACACAAAACAAAAAAGATATTCTTAGTGTGTATATATATCATTTTCAGAACAAATCACGAATAATATTTCCAGCTGACCTGTTGTATATTATAAAGAAAATTCTTTGTCTTCTGGGAGGTTCATGAAATCCTGTCTTTCCCTCCAAATCATTCACTTGAACATTAAAGCAGAAAAGTCACAGACACATTCGCGGGACAATACCTTTACTTGTTATTTCACAGCTGTTTTCCAGATGTAGATTTCCTTCAAAACACTATCAAATGTATATTTTGGGAATCTGACAAGGTGCAAAACTCCATTTCTGTTTCTGCCCTATGTCTTGACAGAAGTTTAAACTTGCATGAGAGAGAAACAGTAATGGAAAATTTGCCATCTCCACTACAACCCATATGATGAATTGCTGCTCTGGCCAACACACTGGAATATAAATTAATTTAACTTATAGGAACACCTAAATTATAATAGATTAAAAAGACAGCTAGTATAAAAATGTTCATATCTTCCTTCAACTGCTCTAAATGGTCCAATGGGAAAATCTAGGATGAGACAATTGTAAGACTGAAATTTTCCTCCCAAGTATGTATCAAGGCAATTGCTCTAGGTGTAACACATCTCTAAAATCAATTATAGACCAAAAAATCCTGGATCAGACAGAATTCTCCTTTCTCATGCATATTATTTAATACACAAGAGTGTCTGATACATTTTAAAGACATTTTCCAACACATGCAAAAAGGATCATACTCATTGCCAATGAACAACAGTAGAAATTAAAATGAGTAATCCATGTCTAAATTGAAGACAAAATGCAAAGTATGAAGGAGATTACTTAAGCACTTAAAGTTTAAAAAGCAAAAAATTAAGCTTTTCAAAGCATCCTCCTTTTTTTGTAGTTATAGTCACGACGTGAAAGTAACATCTGTGTCTCCAATCCCACTTTAAGCAAGCAAAATTGCCTTTTGTCTCGGACATTAGATAATAAAAGGGCACAAAGAACAGCAAAAAATGTTGGTGCAGAGATGCATCTTTTTTAGATGCTATAACTCTCGAAAGTAGGTATTATTTCAGCTCTAGGATACACCTGATGCAATCATGTAGAGGCTAAGTTTGATTCTAGAAGTGAGAAAAACCATCATATTGCACTTCTTTGTGCTTAAAAAGACTGTCATTATGCAATGTTTGCACTGCTTTTTCCTCCCTCCAGAGACAGTGGAAAACTTTGGGACATCAGATTCTTCATCCAGATTATTACAAAGGAAGACCAGGTCAGTTATAAATCTAGCACTTTATGTGATTTGGGTTATGCTCTGTTCGAAGCAATTCTGATAGTATTATTGAGCATTCTAGAAAATAAAAAGAACCAGGATAAAAATATATAATAAAGCAAAGATAGCTCACAAGCAGGCTTCAGGCTTTCTCCTGGAATAAATGGGGGGAGAAGGGCTGAGTTGCCTCCTGGACTGTTTCTATCTCTGTTCTTTTCAACTCACAGTTTAGCAAAGAAAGTGTCTTTTGTCCCTTCAAAATTCAGCTAAAATAAAACTGTTACCTCATACTCTTAAGGAGTTCTATTCATAAATACCTGTAGGGTAAAGTAACTCAGTCTAAGACCGAAACAAAGGATAAATGTCACCTAAGAAAAAGTAACACACGAAAAATGTTTCCCATTTTATGGACAGAAAAACATGAAACAAAGCTACAATGGATGCAAACCTGAAGAAACAGATGAGTGTAAATACATAAGAGATGAAGAGACAGGTTCATGCAATCTGTGGACTCCTAAATTAAAATGTTACATTTATTGAGAATACCAGAAAGCTGCCAGTACTAAGAGTTGTTGACACTTCCTGAAGCAAGGGGAAATGTCACTTACAGTGAAATAAAAACAAACAAATCAAGATGATCAGGATCTGAAAAGACAATTTGTACTTCAACAACAAGGCAGAAGAGTAAAGGGAAGAAAATAAAGAAAGAATCTCTATCACCATCACACAAACTTTGATTTCTATAATCACAGGTGATACTTCTTACTACTAGCCCCTATTCTTAGTAGAGAAACAGACCCAGAAAAATAAATGGCCAGAATATATCCATAATGCAAAAGAAAACAATATATATATATGTAACCTTAGAGGACCCAGAAACAGAATTCCTAAATTCTCTGTTTAGAAAAAAATGCACACTCCTACTACATAACCTAGTGCCCAGCAGCATGTCACCCATGACATCTTAGAATCTGAAATCTCTGTCAAAAGACAGAGCAGAAACTGTCTCCTTTCCAAATCTCCATGACAAGCCTGCTTTACTGAGTGCCTTTTTCTACAGCTAGCTGCTTCATGTATGTATGAACTAACTCACAAAGCAAACTAATTCACTGTTTCCTAGAGGTGTTTATCTCAGGCAGGAAATATTTGGCAGAAGGATTCAATTCTTTGTAAGTTCTTCTGCTCTAAGTGATGGACTCTACCTAATAAATGATGATACCTTTAATCAGTACAACAGTACATCTTCTCAAGCAACTGCAAGTTGTTACAGACTCTGGATTCTCAGGAGGAATTAATCTTTTTTCTGCACGGTGTATTTAAATAACCAAAATCTGAAGTGTTTCAGACTCTGGAGATGAACTGAAACTGCATTCAGTTTACCCTTGCACCTTTAAAGGTCCAAGCTGGAAACTGCAGCAGTTCAGAAATTATTCATCACTTGATTATTCTGAAGCCCCTGCCCAGGCATTAGGAAGTTCTCCTAACCTAAAGAGAACCACCTTACCAAGCAGGGAGCTAAGCCATTTTCATGTATTTTGATTTGCTCCTAGGGTCTCTAACTTAAGCTGCAAAGTGTTGAAGTTTTCCCATTGGAAAATATTTCCCCGTATCGGAAAACTTATCCAATACCCACTACTGTTGATCTTATACCAAGAAGTGGTACCTGCCACCTCTGTTCCCCAGAAAAAAAAAAAAAAAAAGAAAAAAAAAGAAAAAAAAAAGCTAGACATAGTGAACACATCCCAAACTGTAAGTAAGTACGACAGACTCACTGTGGCTAACTGGGCCAATGAGAACAATGAGGGCTGCACTGCAGGAGCAGGGATCCTGCAGAAAGGTAAATTTGGCAGCTCCCATGCAGGATATTGGCAGAAAGGCAGCCTGTTCCAGGGAAGCAGACTAAACAGAAGGAAAGAAGATGAAAAGAGGGCAGAACTGCGATTGGGTCTGGGTGTTGGCCAGCACTGAGAAAGCTTCCATTCAGGCTGGCTGGACTTGGCACAGGAAGTCACAATCTCAGGACTTTTTCCATTTCTGCATCTAGGTTTCTATTCTAGGTAATGTATCATCATCCGAAGCACTGGCTACATAATCTATGTGAAATCTTATGAAGAATCACGTACATTACAGAAAGACCTTCTAATACCAGAGAGAGATCTAAAAAATCCCCAAAAATGTTTGCAAAACCTCCTATACTATGTTAGTGCCATGATGCCTATTTCCAAATCATTGGTTCGACGCAAGGACCGAACAGTAAGCACAGCACTAATTCCCATCTCTCCTCAGAGTTCTCATTCACGTGGGTGCCTCACACCTTTCACATACTAACCATAAACACAAATTCACTGACAATATTCTAACTTCTGTTTTATACTGATTCCTAACAACATGAAAGAAGGGAAAGCTAAACTCAGACATACCACATCCTTGTGAATTTGGGACTGCTTTCCCAGGAGATGAAGTTCTTCGAAACCCGCTTCTACATCCTAGCTGCACACTTGGAGACAGATCAAACTCTTCATCCCGGGGAAAATCAACGAAAGAATCTGCTACGAATTGCTTGGAGTCCAAATGCAGCAGAAAAGCACCATCCTCAATCTCTTTTATAAATGCTCCAATGAGATTTTCTCCAACAATTGCATTTTCTAAAGAGAGGGAAAAATACAACAAAATAGCATGAAAGAGACTCCCAATATCAGAATGGATAACCCCACAGAAACGGATGAAGTTTAAGTTAAAAACGTAGGCAGGTACAAAAATACAAGCATGTTAGCAAATGGCACACTAGAAGAATCTAGTGTCTATCAGATTAAAGTCTTATCCTCAGTATATGTAGAGAGAAGATGAAACAGCAAAAAAAACCCAACAAAAATGGCATAATGAAAAACTAACACATCAGAGAACCAAATTTTATTTCTGAGGTACAAAAATTCCGTAGATAAAAATCAGGATTATCTGACATTCAGAATTAACTTATTCCTGTTTTTTCAATGGATATAATTTTCTTCTTTTTCAGAATTTTGTTGGTTTGGCATCTGTAACAGTACAGTACCACCTCCTATCATACTCAACATATCCATCTATGCAACAGACACGCTCTTCACAATTGCTCAAGCTGGTGTTTAAAGCTGGAAAACAGCAACTACCTTTCCTACTCTCTATATTCTTAGCTGTCCAGACACCTTCCCTTTAAATGACTTGTGCAAGTACAATCTTCAGCACTAGATCAAGAGCGAATTCCCCAGTTTGGCTGGACCAGAAGTACTATGAGACAATGTTCCCAGCAGATTTGGTTTGCTGTCACATTCTGTTTATCCCTGCAGGCTTTATGGCACTGAAGGCAATGTTGATGTGGTTTACTGCTTCAAATTTGCAAGACAAGGGCCTCCTGTAGATACAGGTGATGGGCAGCCCAGTAACCCAGCAAACGGCAAGTCCTGCACACTAAGTATTTTGATCTTTGCAAGTACGATAACGACCTTGGATGCTGAATTTTCACATGGAGGAGAATTTATACATAAAGAGAGCGTGAGGAATGTTACAGCTCACAGCCTGTACAAAGATTATTATTTTGTGACTGATGTGTCCAAGGCAAACAACTGAGGGTACTGCTGCCTTCTGATGAGGAGAGTTTCCTGACTTTGCACTGTAGCCCAGGGGTAGTTTTCAGTTGTGCAAGGAGAAAATTTCACAGTGAGGTACAAAGCTCTGGCAATGCAGCCCTGCCCTCCTGCCTGTGCTGAATGGATGGCAGATGGATAAAACTGTGCTGTGTCACTGATGGGAACTGTTTACTGCATAGTCAATCACCAAAAGCTCATTTGTTTATTCATTAGTGTTTTTTCCTGTTGAACAGAAAAGAGAGAAATTGCTTCAAATGCTCCCCAGTATTTTAGAGATGAGATCTAAGTTACAAAGCCAAATGGTGTAAGAAGGGATTTGCACAGCCTTGGAATTTAATACATGAAAATATCTGCGAGGGAAAAAAAGTAATGAAGTATTCACGAGTGATTTAGATTTGAAGCTCTCCATTGGGAACACCTGCACACTGCACTTCTGGCTAGCAATTTCTTTTCTCAGCTACTTCACAGGAGAAATAAAAGCAAGACTTCTCATTTACCTGTAAAGAAGCCAGGAAAAGAACAAAGCCATTTTAGTAACGTAGATTTTAAAATCAGAGAGCCAATTTGCTCAGTGTAAATACACCAGACAACACCCTGAACAGAATGGCCCAAAGCTGCCTTAGAAATCAATGGAAGTTGATGGGGCCAAGAGGATACAGAGAGCAGGTTTGCCATTGTCTGATCTCCCCATATACTCCCCTGATACTGCCTCTTCTCCCTGAAAAGCAATTTTAGTACTATGGGGAAATTGTAGTATGGAGAGGGTAAAAGAAGTAATCCCTTCAAAGCAGAATACTTTCAAAAGTAAAGATTAATGTAAAACCAAAACACACTTATACTTTGATCCACCTTCTGCAAACTGCTGGAATATTCACATTTTCCTTATAATCTGAAGCAACTGAATGTATGTATACATAAAGAGACAGTAAAGCCAGGAACCACACGACCACTGCAGCCTCTGTCTGCGACCTGAAGGCTTTTTAACTCAGTTCTGATCAGGTAAAAACTGCTGTAGGCCACATGTCACCAAGTCCCAAAGTAAGAAGGAAGGACATGTGCAGGCACAGTTATTTATACTTAGTGCTAGGAACACCATTGCAAAGCAGTAGAACTGGAGAAAAGCTGGCACAGAGGGTATTTGAACTTGCGATATATTTTTTATGTCTTTTATTTTAAAGGGAGACACTGACTGCTTTGAAAGACGTTCCTTACACCATCCCTAACTCGCTTGGAAACCACAGCAAAGATCTGCCAGTCAGTGGTCTCTGCATAATTGTTCTAGGACTGTTGAGCTAAGGGTCATTCTTTAGTGTCAAAGATAATGTAATAAATAGAAAAAGAGAAGGAGAAAAAAGAAAGGAACAGTAAAAAAAAACTTGGAAGGAATAAGTTATGTCTTTAGCAACGTGTGAATTGTTTTTCTTTGAGTCCAGCCCAATAGGGAACACAATCTTTTCCACCACTGAGGACCTGTCCAATGGAAATTAACATCTGGGACAGTTCAGCTCATGCCCGATAAAGTAATTTTCAATCTCAGTTAAAGAAGCTGGGAGATGCAGTCCTATCTGAAAGAAACTTTCAATTACAGCTCCTTTCCATTGTGCAGTCACAGCCTGAAGAAAAATCCCTCAACACCAAAAGCTCAAAAACACAGCTACAGTGTTACAAAGACTCTTCCACAGTGAGCATTTATACTGACTTGTTAGTGCCTCCTAAGAGCAGACACAGGGAAGCAAAACAATTAAAAGCAAAGCAGGCTTAATTCACAAAAATCTCAGAGGAGAAAAAAACTTACCAATATCATGTAAGTCAGGGAGAGAAGCTGCCGGGATGTTTTCCAGCTGAGCCCTCCATGTGACATTCACCCCCAGGCGGTCCACGCTCAGGCATTTGACATAGACAGTGGAATCATCACAGAGAGAAATCGAGCCCGTGTTTCCAAACGCATTTACCTGGAATTCAAAATTAAATGAAACCACGGTTAGCCAAACTGTGAACCTTCCAGTTCTTGAATTCATTTGCACTGTGCTATGCTCAAAGGCAACATTTTTGAAATGGCCTGTAAATACAGGAGCAGAAGTAAGAAAATAATTTTACCAGGTCATTTACTCACTTTAAATGTCAAATGTTCTCTTCCATCAAAACATATTTCTAATAAATATTGGACTGGTGTGATACGACTTCCATAGCTACAATTAAGCTGATCTGCTGATGAGGGTCAATGAGACTAAACATCCTATTTTCCCAAGCCATTCATATGAGAATGCTGCCACTCCTGACAGATTCATGACATTTTCTGTTCTTCCACCTCCTCAAACAAAGTTCTACTTTGTGTCTCATCTTTTTTTTTTTTTTTATTCCGAAAGTCCCCAACCGACCAAAAAAAAAAAAAACCAAAAAACCAAAAAACCACACCCCACCAGCAACAGAGAAAAAGGAATTGAAATTACCTGGAGGTGGCATAAGCCACGAGCCTTCAACTCATCTAAAATAAATATCTGGAATGCCTGAAGTAATCCAGAGTAATCAGAACTACAAGTCTTCTCAGGAGGCAGTAGCAGTTGAAAGTGTGTTTGAGCTTGGACTGTCTGAAATAACTGGAGCTCTAAAAATTAAGTAGAAAGGGCATTTAGTAGCCTCACTAAGGTAGAAACTGACTTTCAATGTTACTTTGAGAAAAGACACCATTGATTTGGTATTTTGATCTTGCATCAATAACATCTCCCCATTTCTACATGAAAGCAGTAGAGTTGTCAGTAGTAAATCATAAGCAGCAAGAGATATACTTGATAAATATACATATAGTGCATTAGAGAAAAAGCAGGTGATATAGTATATAATAATAAAGAGATATTTTACACTGGAGTATTAACTCACAGAAGGATAAGGAGCAATCTGGATCATCAATAATTATTTTTTTATAAGCCTTAGCAGATAGGAATTTCCAGAGAAATAGATGAAAGCTGACATTATGAAGATACTTAAAAAAGAAACAGGAAGACAGGAATTAACAACCTGTCAGCCTCTGCATCTCTCAACCTCTGCTTCTCTTAGACACAATCATGAAAAGACTTCTATCAAAAAAGGAATTAAATGATTAAAGCAATTAATACTAATTCAAATGGGCTTCTGGAAACCTAGCTTGTCAACTTAACTGGGAATCAAGTTTTAGGAAAGAATAAATTTGATTGCATAATAATAACATTGCCCTGGACATCTACAAGGGCCTTCAAATTTTTTGATAGCAAACCAGAGTGATGCAATCACACAAACTAATGAGAAATTTGTGAGCTCCTCCATCACAAAATTAAAATCAGTAAAAAAAAAAGGTGCAAATTTATGTCTCCACTGGAGTTATGCTGATCCCAGGCTTCACTGAAGGTTTGTTATCTCAGATTCAGCACAGTGGTCATGCTGTCATGCCACCTCCAAATGGAGCTGGCTCCTGTACCACCAGCCTGGACAAGCAGCAGAGCTCTCCCTCATTCAACTCCTCTAGAGAACCTTGCTGCAGCACACCCAGGTGTCACTGCTGGAGCACAATTCCTTATCCCTCACCCTGAAAACGAGTGTGGGAAAGCCTGGAGAGTGTCCAAGGAGAATGGTGGGAGGGACCAGAGGACACAAAAGCCTGCATCTTCCTGCAAGGCACAAAGGCCTCGATCTGTCTAGTTTATCACTGAGTACTTAAGAGCTGCCCTAACCACAATCTCTAAGTGTACACATAAAGAACAGGAAATCAGATTTTTAAGAGTGTGGGTAACCATCCCTTGGAACAAATTACTAAGTGTTGTGGTGAATTCTCCATTGTCATGAAGTTTATTCAATCGCCTTCTGATGTGTTGGGATTTTTTTCTGTCTCCTTAAAACCATGCTCTATTTCAAACACAGATTACTGGAAGAAGTCCTTAGCTTGCCTTAAACAGCAGCTTGTATCAGATCACCATACACACCCCTCTGTCCTTACAAACAGTTATCCCACTGCCATCAGGCAAACGTGAAAGTTACTGCATAACATGCTACAAAACCCCAGCAAACATGACAACAGACAGACAAAAGTTTCAGTCTGAAATATAAAGTTTAAAATAATTTAAATTTGGAATAGAAGACCTGGGATAAAACTGGGAATGTGTCAATACAGCACTTTCCAGAATGAGTTTAACCTATTTTGGAGATGAAGCGTAGCAGCAAACTTGGCACCATGATCTGCTTTTCTCAAAGTTCAGCACTGCAACAAATTGCTGTTTTGATCAGAATGTATCTCTATTTGAAATAATTGAAAAGGCCAACATTAATATCCAATTACATGAGCTCTGAATAGACAATCCATTCTTCCAGGATTCAAAATGCCTTTTTTTTCTTTAAAGAAAAATTATTTGAAAAATACCACACGGCAGCCAACAAAGACAACAATAATCCTAAAGAACAGACTGCTGCAAAAAGATGCAGAAGTCACAGTGATTTGATTATGCAAATAAATAGTCAAGTTCTGCCAAGTTCAAACATCTGGTGCTCATCTGTTCTTCTAGGACTAAGTGGTTCCATCAGAATCCCTTCATGGTGCCAGCATCTTTTAACTAACAAAGAAAAATCTGCATATAGATTGATTAACTATTTATAGCTCTATTATTACAGAAAAGCGGGACTGTTTCTGCCATAAGAGCCAGCCAAGAGACAGAGATGAAGACGGCAGAAGACAGGACTGATCTACTGAACCTTAATTTAGCAACGCCCATATAACTGTCATGTCCGACTATTGTCATTCAGATGGTACCTTCGTGATGAAAGCGGATTTTTGTACACCTATTCTCATTGCTTTGCACCCCTCCCAGCCCACAGCAGTTCAGACGTACTCTGGCAGGCGTGGTAGAGTGGAGCAGTCGAGACCCATTGACGCTGTTGCACATCACACTGGAATGACGTGCTGGAAGAGGCACTGTGGAAGCCCTGGCGACACACCAGCCGGCACTGCTGAACGCTTGACGCTTGCCCAGAAACGTTTTCACAAAATACAGCTCCATTGAGAACAGATGAGGCATCAAATGGCAGAACACACTGCGGACCTTTAGGCACATGAGAAAGGGGATATGTTAGGGGCATGCTATGAAGCACTTCTAGTAAAAAGTCTGCATAACCCTTGTATCAACAGAGAAAAACCTAGACCTAGAACGCTCCGTATTTCCCACTCATCTCAACTTGGATCTGTTTTGATGTCAGCACAGTTCAGTTTACTAAAGCTAATGGAAAGACACATATTGACTTTGATGGGTAATGCATTGGGTCCAGGAAGCCACATGCATAGTTTCTAAGAACAGATAAGTTTAAAAAAAGCCATGAATAAATTTAAGCAGGAAATGAGAAGAGGGTTTCTAACCATCAGCAGAACAAACCTTTGCAAAAGACAGCCAGTGGAAATAGGAAGGGTGAAAAAAAAAAAATCTCAAATCCTTTCAGAGCGAAGTTTGAGAACTTTAAGATCAGGAGCTCATGACTACAGAATCTTCAACAGCAGCAGGATGCTTCTGGTGACCCGGTAGGTCCTTAACTGCAGTATACAGCTTTGGAGCTGGAGCACAAAGTTTACCCTATCAACTCGCTCGGCATCAATACAGTCATTTCAACCCTGTTAGCCCACTGTAGGAGACTATTACAGCAGGCTAACTACAATGATAATTAATTTCTACTAATCAGTACAAACCAACTGCTTCACTTAATATTAGCCAAATCCCAACCTAATTACTGAATATATCTAGCAATAATGAAACATTTATGAGTTCTAGAGCTACAAAACACTGGAAGAAAAAACAACTTACTCACTCAGAAACAAATATAAAGAAAAAGTTGTTCTCATATCATACAATTTACTTGCTTGGTATATGTATAGATGATTTTCCAAATATCAATGCTCAGATCAGTCCCAACCTCCCTAGTCACCAGAGGACGGCAAACATTTTTGATGGTTCAGGTCTGAGCAGTCTCACTCTCTCACTCTCCCTTTCCAATGGAGATACAGAGATTAATTCCTGAGCTTAGCAGCCATTTCAGTTAAAGCTTAAAACAATGCAGGATGAATCTGGGATCCAGTGTGCACAGTATGTGTTTTCCAAGCCTGAACATTACAATGACAAATGAAAAGTTTTCATATCTTTCTCTCTGAATTGCCAAATGCGTTTTTTTAAGTCTCCTTTATAGCATCTTTTCTGGAATAACTCTGCAAATGGGGCCACTACATTCCTCCTCTTCACTCATTGACTCTGTATCCAGTCTCTTCTTCAGTAAAGGTGGAAACCTGGCATCCTTGTTTAACAAACTTTTAATAACCCTCCTGAGGTTTTAGGACCAAAAAATATCACTGTAAAAGAGACAGTAATACTTATCCTGACCCATGTAAACTACATCCACCCTTTTGTGTAAATTATATTAATACCTCTTAATATAAAGTATATAAGAATCATTCTGTGGTCTCTTTACTGCTCTAACACATTTCTATATCCAGCAAGTCAAATCCAGTCTCAGTAGTATGCTGCTACAGTTTTTTTACTGACTTTTCCAAGGAGGGTTGCTGTGTGGACTAAGGAAATAACCAGTCCCCAGAACACAGGTGAAAGGTGGTTTCCTGGTGTGGTTCACAGGTATCAGTTCATAATCAGCAATTTACTTGTTTATCCCTCTACAGATGTCATCTCATTTACTGTCATTATCAAGCCTGCACCATTTTGTCATTATTCTGCCCCAATTTCTTGGTCCTGTAGGAGTGAATCAGAATTCAGTTGAACATTGACACTCTTTTCATAGATGTTTCTGAAGATTTCCATAAGGAAATCATTGTCTCCAGGACCTTCTCTGGAAGGCTTTCTCTCCTCTTTCCCCACTCAGATCTGTGGAAAGTGGGCAGGAGGATGGGAAATGTGTGTGAGGACTGCTAGGACACTCGGCATCATCTCTCTGATGCATATCAACTAGAAAAAGTTGAATTCTAACTCTGATGGAAATTATTAAGCTAACGAAAACCTTATTGTATGCACTGGGCACTGTGAAGTTATTACTTGCTGTTTACAGCTGTCTATTCTGATGTTGGAGGAGAAGTTTATCATATTTTTCAACCACAACAGCTTCTTTTGCTGACACACAAGATCTCCAAGATAGTAAGATAGTACTCCCTTGCCTTTTTCCTGAACAATTATTGGTAGTTCCCAGGACTAGAAGTATAAGTTTGGATACACTAAAGGAAAAATAACTTTTTGCTTCTTTATTCTTACACAATAACTAAGCTGTTTAGCATTAAAAAGTTCCATTGCTATTTCAAAATCCAGGAAAATTATTAAAGATTATTTCAATGGTATTTCTATGCAGAAAATAACAAATAGCTTTCAGTAAAGCCAGGTTTCCACTATATTTGCAAAGCAGTTCTCTCTCTCAGCTCAGTCTTTTAAAAAAGAAAGATCATCAATCATTCAGTCACTATTTCCTCTAGGAAAAATACAGCATTACAGGAAACATCAGATGTGCACGCGAAATGTAAAATCATCTTAGGGGCATATCTTGGGGTACATCTACATCCTCCTTAGAACATATTTCATAAAAATCCCTTGAAATGTAGAGGAAAATCTAGAAAACGAGCTTTCATGAAGGTAAAGAGATATCAAAGATTTAACATTTAAAAATAGCTCTGGCTTTTCTCTGGACTAATAGAAACACTTCCACTTTTCCCTGTTCACCTTCAAAGTTGATCAGAAAGTTAATCTGTACTGCTGAGTGATGGGTGTTGCATTAAGTTCCCCCAGCTGTTCCAAACAAAATAAATTTGTCCCACAGAGATACTAGCCCATAACCTGAAAGCAGGATGGCAGCAGCCCTGTACTTGTTAGATTGATCATCTCTGCTTCTCTGAAGATCTAGAAAGCTGTACTGGGCTCCTACGCTCCCATGACTACACTGCCCTGGCTGTGGAGCTCAACTCTTCAGATCTCATTTGGGTATCTCCACACAACACCAAGCTGCATGGGGCAGATAGAACCCTGGGGTCTTCTTGTGGCTTCTCCTAAAACCCCATCCACACAGTTCTCCATTGGCACAAGAGAGTTCAAAGAAAATGATGGTGGTGGTGGTGGTTTCCAAGTTGGATGAGGAGCTATCTAGTTCATTAAAATGCCGTACAGTCAGTAGAGCAATCAGGTATTTGCTAATGAGCATGTGTTGCTCTTTATATAGTAGAATCACAAAAGGAAACCAAAGCAATTTCTTATCATATGGTCTCATTTTCTAAATCTACCAACAGGTCTCATTTACAAAAAAAAAAAAAAAAAAAAAAAAAAAAACGTGGAAACAGTAGTGTCCTGCAGGCACTACTTTAAGGGTTTTTTTTTTTTACATCTCTAGTTTCCACTAACCACTACACTTTGGAGCATTGCAGAAAGTTTAATTTGTTTTGCTTCACTTCAGTGATGGTGAGATGTATAAAGGCCATTGCAAATTAAATTTATCCAAATGTCTCCCATTTGGACATCTCACTGGAAACCATGAGAGAATTCCAGTGCTTCGCAGCTCTGGTCGTGCAGGAGATACTCTGTGAATATGCAGTGTTTTGGCACATCCTTTTCACAACTCTGGTCACAAGCCAAGAGTAGGAATGGCAGAAGCATACATTTTTCAAATTTTATTTTAGTCAGTTGAATGGCTTTTAATCCCAGTGCCAGCTCACAGTGGAACAGGTTCAAGTTTGCAGCAAGATGTTCAGATTGACATTTTAGCTAAGTTTAATTGTTCACTTGTGTTGATTTAACCAATTTTATGAATTAGGAAAAGTCAAATATCCATTCCCTTCTCCTTTCTCCCTGACAAAGCACTTGAAGAAAACTGGACATCGTGCCTAGGTAGGTCTGAAATCTGCTGTAAAACAAAGATAAGCATACTGCTGGAGCAAAAGTCTCTATAAAGGTCTGAACAAAGAAGCTTAAATACAATTAAATATTGGAAAAAGTTAGGATCTCGGTCAAGTTCCAGAGCTGGTCTTGCTCAGAAGCAACGCGCCTCAAGCAGGAACTCACTTGCACATGCAGGTGTTCCTTTGCTTACTCGTGTCCCTGGCACCTCTTCTCCATTGTCAAAGACACACCAGCAGCTCTCCTGATCCTGGCTGCACTGCATGGGGGAGAAAGTCCCGTTGTCCCCTTCACATTGTGGGATGTAGCCTTTGCCAACTTCTCGTAAACTGGTTTTAGACTTCAGCATATTACAGAAATTAGGACCTTTAAAGAAACAAATTTATTGTAAGATACAGAATAGAAGACAGGAAAATTATTATCTCCAGAAATGAACTCTACTAATGTACAGAATAGTCCTAAAGACTTTAAAATCAGTGCTTTCAGCCAGTTCTTTTATAAGGAAGAAAGATGAGTGATTGTGAAACCATAAATAATTTAAATCATTACAGAAATGTGGAATTCTACTATCACTAGAAAAACACATTTTTTCTAAAGATTAAAGTGCAGGTTATATGGATTTGCATCAACAAAATACTGGAAAAAATACTGATATTCATTTTGCATTAACAACTTTTTGTCCAAAAAATTGACACTTTAACATTTAGATGCTGATATTTTAATTTATTCTAAAAAATCAAATTAATCTCTTTCATAAGAATTTCTGAGCAAGGTTATTTTAAGTGTAACAGTTCAATTATTTACATCTTAAAATAGTCAAAACGTGCCACTTTAATACCTTCAAAACAGGAAAAAAAAATCAACCACAGAACAACAATATTTATGGTCTCCCACAAACAAACAAACTAGGGACGTGAGCATGTGGAACCATCCTCTGACAAGAAGATCCAAAAAGTTTAATCCAGACTTGAGACAAAGTTGTTTCTTACTAATCTTGTTCATCAGCAAGTGTCAAAGTAAGCTTGCAAACCTGTGTAATGAACCATTCAACACATACTTCCTCAGTGAATGTGTAGTTACTTATTCCCCATCAGGCCTGTTGCATGTCTTCATGGACTTCTAGCATTAGCCCATATATAAGAAAAAGAAAGCAGACTTGCTGGGTCATATGAAAGTACTGTCTAACTTACTATCCTCTCCTGAGTAATCATCATAGAATAGAATCAGAATGGTTTGGGTTGGAAGGGACCTTAAAGATCATCTAGTTCCAACCCCCCTGCCATGGGCAGGGACACCCTCCACTAGCCCAGGTTGCTCAAAGCCTCATCCAGCCTGGCCTTGAACACCTCCAGGGACAGGACATCCACAACTTCTTTGGGCAACCTGGATAGGGTTGGCTTTCTGGGCTGCAAGCTCACATTGCTGGGTCATGTTGAGGTTCTCATCAACCAGCACTCCCAAGTCCTTCTCCTCAGAGCTGCTCTCAATCCATTCTCCGCCCAGCCTGTATTTGTGCTTGGGCTTGTCTCAACCCACGTGCAGGACCTTGCACTTGGCCTTGTTGAACTTCATGAGGTTTGCACAGGTCCACCTCTCCAGCCTGTCCAGGTCCCTCTGGATGGCATCCCTTCCCTCCAGCGTGTCCACCACACCACACAGCTTGGTGTCATCGGCAAATCTGCTGAGGGTGCACCCCATCCCACTGTCCATGTCTCCAACAAAGATAGAAGGATAACTATTTTCAGATATCCTTTAAATGTTGAAGTGCTCGTACACACCGTATCACTGAGGAAATAAACTCTAAACCCCTTGTATTTCATGGGCATCATTCTGAAAAGGAAAGTACAAATGCTGCAAAGCATGAGGCATTGCTGCTGGAATCACAGGCTGAGAATAAAGCTTTACTCACACTCAGGATTGTCATCTGAATCTTTGCTGCCACGCTGAAATACTTCTCCTGACACAGGATCTACACACCAAATATCTGTGTCGGATCTCTGTAGCACAGCGTATTCTCCTCTCTGTAAAGGATCAGATACATGTCATTGTAGACCAATGTATATTAATAGAAACATGCCACAGTTCATGCCCCAAAGGCTGGTTAAAATATTTGATTATATTTACATTTGTCCATTAATATAACACATTGAAAAGAAACACAAAATATGAAGATACAGTCTACGTAATTTAATGCACAAACCAGGGTCTGAGAGAAACAGTATGCAGACTGAAAGTCCATTGAGACGAAGTCCCGGTATAATCTTGGTTTTAAATGTTCCTTGCCCACCTCAAGGCTCTGTCCTGCTCACTGCCATATTTTGAGAGCATCACAGACCCTATTTTGCAATATCTGCATCCAACTCCCTCTCATCCTGACACTCCCTCACAGCTCAGGAAGAAAGATCCCCCAAATATCAGTCAATTAAGTTGTGCCTTTCAAGCACAGCCCTGCAAAAGGAGTAGGCAGAGCCACCCTGTAGGAGGGCAGCGTAGACATCGGCTCAAAATCATCTCGGTCTTCATCTCAAAACTATTTAAATTTCACCTTAGGGAGGGCAACGCCTGCTGTTTGTTTTGTTTTACCCTTTTCTTTCAGGTTAATAGGAATGCACAAGAGATGCTTAAGGAGCACAGACTAAAACTGTGTGGGCCTTTAGCATGGTGTAAGCAAAACAAGGGAAGTTTTGTTTCTTCCTCCTTCAGTTATGTTAAATCACCTCAAGGCAGTAGGGGACAAATAGATCTGCTGTGGAGGCATCCAGATAAAACCGCTCCATCTCCAGCTGGAAATTAAGGCATTGGCTCGAGACCGCTGACATGACGTCTGGCCTGTGAAAGGCAAAACATACGTGCATGTTAAAATAAGACCAAGTTCTCAAACCTAAGCTAGAGAAAGAGGGTAGACCCCCAGGCTCCTTCGCACATCTCCATTAGACTGTGCTACAGCCTCAGGCAGGGAATGCCTGACCGGTGTTTGATAACAACAGAATCACAGGATGGTTGAGGTTGGAGGGGACCTCTGGAGACATCTAGCTGAACATCTGGTCCAACTCCCCTGCTCAAGCAGGGCCATCAACAGTAGAAGGTCTGTTCTCAAATCACGCAAGCCAAAATCAAACATAGTGAAATTAAATGAATTAGCAAAAGAAGCATAAAATTCCTTTTTCATTTCTTGCAACGGTTAGAAACAAGGCTTGCTTCATGCATATCATACCAGAATTTTCAACAAATATCAAAATTTGTAAGAACAGGTAACGACAAATATTTAGGAAGAAAAACCAACTGACATTTGGGAAGTTCTGCTGAGCGTGAGACCAAGGAATCCATGACATAACGTCCTCTCTCATCCACACACCAGCAATGACCTGGCCAAGGAAGAAAAGCAGCTTTATTTTAGATGGTGGACCTCAGCACGTTTTGGTGCATATTGGGAAGATTTTTATCCTCAGCAGCACTATAGAAAATGGTGAGTAAATCTAAGTCCCATTTAACTCTGCTCTTCAGAGATAACTAGACTACACCTAAGAGCAGTGGTAAGAATGGAAATGTAGCAGCTCTGGTGAATCTCTTCCATTGCAGCCCTATCCTTCAGCATATCATCTACTCCCAGCAATTTGGTATCATCCATAAACTTGCTAAGAGTGCACTCCAGCTCATCGTCCTGGTCATTAATGAAGGCATTAAGCAATAACAGGCCCTGAACTGACCTCTGAGGAACACTACTAGCAGTGAGCCACTGAACATTAACCAATTTTTGAACCCCATTGAGCTGCTACTTGAGTCTCTCACTCCAGTCAATTTTTTCAGCCATCTCGTAGACCCCTTCACCTCTCTTCAGTCTGGCTACAAGAATACAGATTTTCCACCTTTTTATCAGAATTCTGCTTAGCTTGGCTTTGTTCAGACAGCCCAGAGTATCTTGTTATCAATTGCTCACCTGTGCTCTCATAGCACTGAGTTGGCTCCCAGTTTCCCAGGCCATCACACTGTGGGATGTAAGGGAAAAATCCCAGCTGTGTTGCCTCTCCAGCAGAACGTTTGGAAGTAAAATGACTTAGCCAGTAGAAATGCAAGACTACAAAAGATAAGTAAAGGAAAGATATTAGTGTCCTGTCTAAGAAGAGATATTTTAAATGTGCCTATTTGTAAAAACTTGATTGTTCCCTGCATTTTAGAAAGGAAATTAACAAACGCTGCATGTACATTAAGGCTGGTAGATGTCCAGATCTTATACATAGGAGACCATGCATATATAAGACAACCGAAATCAGCTCATGGGGTGGCAGGTTAATTACGCTGATTAATGATACTTGACAATTTGCACCTGTTTTTCAGCAAAGTTGAATTTGACATAGAATACTCTTGCACAGATCTTGGCCATTAATCCATTTAATTAAGCTCTCATCTCTCTTTCACCTACCTGACCGTGCAGCCAGCTGGAGAGCATAGTCACCGCCAAATAACAGCTTTTCGGAGACCACCACCTCGAGCTCATAGGGCTGAGCAGAACGCAGGAGGTCGTTGTCTGTGAGCTGTATTCCTTTTGCCATCAAGAAGCTTTCTCCAAAAGGGAAGTGGGAACTATTTGATGCTAGGATGAGCTGCTCTGCCTCCTCCATAAATTTCATGGCTTGCTGCTTAACACCTTCACATATACCAGGACCTGCAGAACCAGAGGGTATTTTAATGCCTTTCATCTAAATACAGTAAAGATTTACATGTTAAAACCAGCTGGTCTTTTAATTAGCATCTTCTGTGTCCTCCTGCACTTTTGAATTGCTTAATGAAGGAAGCAAACAAGACTCATCAAGGCTTAGCTATATAACCACAACAGTCCAAGAGTACCAGGAATCACCCAAACATTCTCCAAGTCTTGGGCCAAAGGCCTGGTGATTTTAAGTTACCTCCTTCTCATTGGTTACAAATGGAGTTAAAATGTCTCTACAGAACTATTCCTCATTCACTGCCATTAAAAAGTCAATAAACAGAAAAGAGAGTGAGAAAGAAAGGGTAAGGTGTGGGTCCAGAGTGGCAGTTGGCACTGTCCTCTCCATACATCTACTAACTCAGATGTGGCAGTTCAATACACTGGACCAGCTCAGTGAAAGCCTCTCTCAGCTAATCTGCATCATCCCCTTTGTTCCCTATTTGCCCACAGGACTGGCATTTCCAACAGTCCTTGACCGTTTGTAAGTTTGCCATTTATTGTTCTGTCTCTTGCTTCCAGCTGGAAAGTTACTGTCATGAGAATGGTTTTAGTGACTACATTTATAACATAAGTCATCTGCCAAAGCAACCCCAAAGAGGGCCCAACAGCTTTGGTGGAGATGTCTAGACAGAGGGTTTGCCAAACTTCAGTGCTGGCCTCACTCTTCTAGTGACTTCTAGAGGATACCTGGTACTCTTGACTGCACAAAAAACAGTGAAGAAAATTCCTCTTGCCTCATTTTAAGTTGTTCTTAAAAGTCAGTTATATCACGTGCAATTATGGATTTTCCATACAAGTCTTCACATGCTGTTTCTAACTTCAAAGTGTCCTTTGCTGTCTGGCTAAGTACCTTCTGCAAAAGCATTATATGTCCAAATTCCAAATTATAAAATCTACATAAACTTGACATGGAACTTTAATCCTCCTAATTCTCAAAGCTGAGAGACCACTTATTTACCAAAAATGAGTTATCCCACCTCTGGTGGCCAGCAACAATGGCAGTACTGATGATCTTTCCCCCAGGTCATTGTCTCCTACCTCCCAGGACTTGAAAGGACTTTCCTCTTGTGGCGTGAAAGCAAAGACCAGAAACACTGTTACTTATGTGCCAGAAATCCTGTGACTTACATGTCGGGACCTGGTTCACTTCTGCCTTTGTTCCTTGCAGCTCTTCTCCTTTGTTATCAACACACCAACAATCACGAAGTTCAAAGTGGCTTAATGGAGCGCTGAAATCAGTGTACGGTCCTGGGTAATAGGTCAGCTGCTCAGTCAGAAGCTGCCAGAACCTATATGGATCCAGTAAAATGTTCTCAGATGCATAGGTCACGTTTCCTTCCAGCACTTCAGGTGGGAGATCAGTGAAGGAGGAATATGCGGTGAACACTGGGAAGACATTCTGGTGCCCAGCATCATACAAAGCTTTAATAAAGGCTGAAAAGCCTTTGGAAGATGCCTCTTTATATCCAGTTATGATGCTCAACAGATCAGTGATGGGCAGAGGTTTGCCTTCATTATTCTCAGCAATCCACCTCTCGTACCACTCAAAGGCTCGCTCGGGAGGACCACTGCACTGCACCTGCCTCCAGCCGCCCCCAGCATCACACTGCGGGAGATGAATGCTGGAGAGCTGGGACACAGCACTAGGATCCAACAGCAGGAGTTTCACAGCCTTTAGAAACTCCTGACCAGCTGCTACTTGGCAAGCACTGGGGCCTGGGGAAAAGAAAAACACGTAGCACATCTTAGGAATGCACTGAAGATATACAATAACCCCTACCCCCACCTGGTACTATAAACAACATTACTAAAACTTGGTCACTTATCCCAGTACTAACAACAACATTTCCGGCCTGTTACTAAGAGGTCCAATGCTCTTAGTGCTTAGAAACATCTGAGCACATCAGATGCCTGTAGTTCTTACTGGGGGGGGGGGGGTTAGGTGCTTGATGCTACTGAACGCCTTCCTGAATTTTTCACACCAACTAGGTATTTCCAGATACACTTGATAACCCAGCAGTTAATTCTTATTCAGCCAACCCCTGCAGAAGAAACCATCTGAATAGTAGGATAATACTGATTTTATTTCCCCTTGGACTTAACCAGAATTTTCAAATTCTGTTGTGTTCTCGTCCTATTCTCTAGCAAATATTGCAGCTGAATATAAAAATACTACCCTTCAAAATGCTGGAGTGAGTTTGTTTTGGAAGCCGCTTCTGATATCTCCAGAGCCAAATCTCATTTTGCCACCAAGCAGTTCTACAAACATAGCAGAACATAGGAGCTCATCTCCTTTTGAGCACCAGGGAATTACGAACCTGTTTATTTTTGATTGCACTACAGCAGGGCTGCTAGATATAAATCCCTTACCAATCCAGATCACTGCAATAAATTCCCCACTGCTTCTGCAAGCTGCTATTCAAAGGAACTACTTCACTATGTACCGCTATTGTCTGCTGGATACTCTGCTACTCCTTCCAAAACGAGAAGCAGGCTCTTCTCTTGGTCTCTTCTCCCTGTTGATGTGCCATTTTCAGTACACAGAAGCTTGAAAGACAAATATCCCTAGCCTATGTGCTTCCTTCCTCTTCTGTAATACATTACTAGAAGGGTAGAAGAGGCACTTCATAGTCTCTAAGCAAGTTGCAACACAAAATTGATGTCTGAGAAGCCATTTGTGACACTTTTCTGGCCTGACTGCGTGACATTTATGAGAAACCTATTAGCCTTTGAATCCCTCTCCTCTGTTTGGACTCCTGTGACATCCTACCAAGTTGAGGACTAAAAGACTAAAAGAGGTTCATGGTTTAAGGCACTGAAGCTCTTAAGTTCCCAGGACAAGCATGAGCCAGTGACTGTACCCAGGTGTTTCAGTCCTGGAAGTAAAAGAGCTTTGTCACTTGGCATGGGTCACATTCTGTTACACAGATGCTCCAGGTCTCATGGGCATCATGGATGTTATACACACTGGCTACACACTTAAGCAGAGACAGATGGCCAACGACATGCTCATTCACCAGGCTAGACCTTAGGCTCCTCTGTTCTGAGTGTCCCTGCCCCAACCCCCTGAAAGAAGAGGGGACCATCTTAGGATGTCAAGGTTTACACACACTGTATTTCCCACTATTCCCCTGCAACTGTAGGGCTGAGTCGCTTTCCTGTTAGGGGACAATATTGTTTGTATACATCATCCATACATTTCCAGATATAACCAGATATGAAGAAAGAGTCATGAAATTCCAGCACAATAAAGAAGCATCTTTAAATTCCCAGTCTCTAGAACTTACATTGCATCGTCTTTCCAGCTTCTCCCCGTATTCCTGGAATAGTCTTGCCATTCAAATCAACACAGAAGCAATTTGTCCCATAACACTGGAGTGGCAGGAAGTTTCCATCCTTGGTACAAGAGGGAATAAAAAGATCCGATCCTGCAGGCAGGCTTTGCTTCAAGTTTCGCAGGTTTCTCCTTTGCTTCTCACAATTAGTGGGACACCTTGGACGTTTGCCTTGAACTCTTGAGCCTGGAACTTCCTTACCTGAAGTGTCCAAACACCAGCACTCTCCTGCATAGCACTGAACTTCCTCATACCTCCCCTCTTTGGTGCATGTTGGAACAAACAGGTCCCTTGGCTCCTCACCACAGTCTTTGGAACCCAGTGCCAGTTTCACCACTTCACCTAAATCTTCAGCAACACTTTTGGGGACAGAAATCACTTGTTGAAGAAAAGTAAAGAACTCCGGCAGTTCCAGAAGAGAGGAAAGCAATTTCATCATATTCTGATTGTCCTGTAGAGTTACTGTGCGGCCGAAGCTGCCTACAAGAGGTTTACTCAAAATGGAGCTCCCCTTTGATACCTCCAGTGAAAATGCCTCAGCTGATTCCAGAAGGCCTTGGCCATTATCCCTGTCTGCCACAACCTCCTGGGGGAAAAATTGGCCAATGCTGTATTTCCCACTAGTGCCAAGTGTCCCTGTGAAGTTAAACTGGATCAAATTCTCCAAGAACTTTCCTCCAAAGAGGTTTTCTTGGAAACGCTTCGGATTGGCAGTAAATTGCAGTGCTAGTTGAGCCAGTTCCCTTGATGGAAACATCCCTGCGATGGCTTCACTAAGAGTGATTTCTAGCCCAGGAACCTGGCTGACATATGGGCTTTGTGCAACTGGGGATGACAACCCAGAGTCCAGAAACAGCTCCTTGAAGTAAGAAGGGCAGGGTCTTGAGAAGCCAGACAATTTTTTTGACTGTGCATCTGACATGGAAAACAAATCGGGCTGACTGAAGTATCCAGCAGGGCCATAAAAGATCCTCGACAAGGCCCGTCGTCTCTCTGAGATGCACGCTTGTTCTTCACCTAGACAAAAATTAAAAAAAAAAAAAAAAAAGCAAAGTTTGGAATTTCCAAAATCTGTAACTCTATGGCTATCTTTCAAGCAGTCTCAGCAGAAACCACGTAAAAGTATAGTTTAACTTGTCTCTAGCTCCTCAACTTCACATCACCCACATTCACAGGGAAATTTGAACTCTTGTTGAATATGGTCTATAAATAAAATTCACCAGTCAAGACACAAAGTAAAAGGAAACATTCCTTCACCACATCTGAGTTGTCTGCTCTGTAGTCTTTTTCTGGTTCTATTGTTTCCCAATGTAAATCCTCATTCTTGTTCCTATGGCTGAAAGAACAAATGAAGTCTTTTCCAAGTATGTTAACTCTCTGGTAGGATGCCTACTTCTAATGAAAACCTCCGATGATCCAGGCACAATGTGTGAACCTAAGAGAAATGAACTGCAGCAAAACAGAAAGTTATTTTAACCAATGGCCACTAATGAGGAATTTATGGAGGCTTCCTACCCAGATCTTCAGTTTCATAGTAAAGTGGTCACTACAAGAGGTTTGAAAACAAATTGTTATAAATTAGCAGTAATGGAGTGCTAAGGACCAGATGGCACTCACAAATGAGCTCTAAAGGGAAAAAATACAAAATTTCAACAAAAATAGTCAAATATCAGGGTACTGAGGATACCAAGAGTGGCCTTGGCCACCCACATCCTGGTCCAAGCTGTCATAGGTATGTCTGCACCCAGCCCCATTTGTAAGTTCATACAGACAGCAATGCCTCCAAGTCAGAACGCAAGACATCCCTGAAGGAGGACCTCTGGAAATGTCATCTTAAGGCCCAAAAGACACCAAAAAAAGAAGGACTTAGGATACATAACGACACCAAGAACCAAAGAGACAGGATGGTTATGGCACTGACTGGATCTCTGGAACGCACACAGCAGCTTGAATCATGCACCACATGGTTACCTTTCCTTGAAAAGCAGGGGAATTATAGAGATGGGATGCAAAAATATTTTGAGGAAAGAACAGCTTTTCCAGTAGCAGAGTCTATTCAGCTTGAACAAAAAAATACTGTAAAGGCTTTTAAAAACCAGAATTCTCCACATCATTCACAATAGACTATTATTATTCCGTATTTCTCACAGTACAGGAATTAGAATGGTCCAGAAGTAGAGCACATAATTATGATAATGAAGTTTATCGCCAGAGGATGCTAGGAAGGATACAAGGTTAAAGATCAATTAGGCAAATCCCTGGAAGATGATTCCATAGGGGAGTGCTGAACACAACGATCTGGGTTCAGCCTCCAGACCAGGGCCTCCCTAGCCTAAAACAGGCAACAGGGAGAATATATGGAAGCTATATGCATTTCCCATGTTTCTCACACTTTCTCCCTAAGCACCATTGCTGTCCTGGTAGCGGACAGGATGGTGGACAAACAGCTTTGGTCTGCTCCAGTACGGCCTCCCTTGGGCTCCCCGTCCCATCCTCATTTATTTCACATTCAAGCAATATGATAAAGCAGTCAGAAATCCTATTTAACAGTAAGGATAAAAGCTGGAAAACTTAAAAGCCACTAAAATAGATTAGCACGTAATTTGAGGCTCTGTGAGCAGCATCTTTCTCACTCCTCCTTTTGCATCCTTGTCCTGCTCCGCAGTTCCTGGCTGGAGCTCAGGATCCCTCACAGTGGTCCCTTTGTAAAGGCCTTTGCTGTAGGATGGGCCCCTTCTGTTTTCAGTGTTGACTCTTGGTAAGAGGGATGAAGAACGTTCCTCTAGGGACCAATAAGTTAGTGTAAGCCACAATCCCACAAGTATGCTAATACAAAACAAATGTAGGATCATGGGCTTTAAACGCTCTCTCTTCCTACCCACTGTTGGATCAAATCAAAGCAGAGTGGGAAGGAACAAACAGAAAAGTACTGCTGGGGTGAATTTACTATGAAGGTCTGAAAAAGAGCATGTCTCTATCAGGAATGACTGGTGTCCCAGGTCATGAGAGCACTCAATGAGCTGCCCACACCTTACATCTCTTTCTCCTCCAGCTGAGTGTGAGAGTCAAGGATATTAAAGAGAAATAAAAAAGAGCAGAACTGGAGAAACACTCATGACTCTGAACACAGACTGCAGCGATATCCTCATGAAATACCTTTGCATGAGTCAGTCTGCAAAACTTCTGCAGGAATTTTTCCCTGTTTAAATTTCCTGAGTCTGCCAATAAAAGCTGCAAGCACCCTCAAGTCATTGCCCCCTGCCCCACCACCAAAAAAAAAAAAAAAAAAAAAAAATCACCAGGAGGGCTCAGCAAAGCACATTCAAGGAGAAAACAACCAGTCCCAACATATGGCAAGGCCTCTCAGAGATTCCCTTGCAATATCCTTGGTGATCAGCCTCGGAGGCATGCTAACATATTCATTTTGCAGTAAGCCTCTCTGTGCCCAGAGCACTCCAAGCAACTTGGAGCCGCGACACCCCGGGTAGGTTCCTCCTTCTCGATCTGCATGGTAAGACTGTGTCTCACAGACCGAGGAATTACCTTCCCCAAAGGCGGCCCCCGTGTTAAGACCTTGTGCTCCCCTAGCCCTCCGGCGCAATCCTGAATATTTAGGTAGTGTGCTTCGGAGCGTAGGTTTTTAACTTTCCTCCTCCCCTCCAGCCCTTTGACATTTCTGCTGTCATTTCCATTTGGGGCAATAATTTGATGGTGTATTCTTAACAAAATCTCTCAAAGCCAAAACCCATACATCTTTGCCAAATTGTTTGGGGTTTCTTTACTGGATTTGGCAATTTTCATGGCCAAATATGCAGCTACAGAAATGGGAAAAAATGCTGAGGATGAGACATACCTTAGAAATTCCATAGCATTTCAACAAAGGAAGGAGGTAAAGCCCAAAACCACCATCACTGCTGTGGTGGTTAACCTTGGCTGGATGCCAGGTGCCCACCAGGCCCCTCTATCGCTCCCCCTTCAGCAAAATAAAGGGGGAGAATAAGATGAAAAACTCGTGGGTCAAGATAAAAGCAGTTTAATTAAAGCAAAGGCCAAGGCCATGCACAAAAGTTAAACAGAGATGTTATTCTCTACTTCCCCTCAGTAAGTGATGTCCAGCCACTCCCCAGGAAAGCAGAGCTTCAGTGTGTGCAGCAGCTGCTCCTGGAGACAAACACAGTAACCAATGCCCCCCTCCTCCTGCCTGCCCTTGGCTGTTATGGCTGAGCTGAGGTCACATGGTATGGAACAGCCAATCCGGGCCAGCTGTCCCGGCTCCGCCCCTCCCAAGCTGTGTGACACACCCCCTGCTGGCTGCCAGGGGGACACTCAGCACTGGGAGGGTGCTGGGGGGATGGTGACTCCAGCCCAGACACACCCAGTACAACTGTCTTCCTTACGTTATCTCAGATATTTTGACTTAAGGTCCCAGCTGCTGGAGTCAAGAGACAGATATCATGTCCGTAAAGAAAAGTCTTGCTACGTGTAAAAGCTAAAAGGCTAAAGAAAGGTTATAAAGGAAAATGAAAGAGATACGTTATTAACTTATTAGAATGTGGCTCTTAACCCCAGGGAGGTTTTTTGGTCCCAGTTTTTGAACACCAGAATCTGTCAGAGCCAAGAAGGGAACCCGTCTTTTGGATTGCTCTAAAGACACAGAGAGATGTGCTCGTTTTTCCTTTTCTGAACCTCATACATACCGCAGGCTGGGGGCTGTCCTCGTCTCTTTGTGCCCTGGACCTCTTGCCCTTTGGCATCCACACACCAGCACTGTCCTCCCTGCTGACACTGCACAGGCGTGTAGCTCCCATCAGCATCACAAGACGGCACGTAGGTGTGCTGGTAACGCTGGGCTGCGTACCGCTCAACCTCACACTTTGAGGGGCCTAGAAGAAAAACAGGATGTGTTAAGGAGGGAAAGCTTAAAGTTTCAGAGCCATCACTGCTTGATCCCATTGTTTGCCTATTTGGAAACCAAAAAAAAATTTTAAAAAAAGTTTTATTTGACTGTTTTCAGTGAAACTTCAGGTTCCAGCCCAAAATGCAAATTTTCCACATCCTCTTTTCCCCTGGAGAACTGGCCCCAGGGTTTTCTACTGTAGATATTTATTCCTGAAAACTAAACAGAAAATAAAACCTCAACACTTCTTTAGCCCTAGCCGTGGGTAGGCAGAGTAGCAGCACCTCTCTCTGGGAGCCGTGCTGGAGGCTAGGTGAGCTCTGGTCCTTAATGCAAATCCACAGCTGGTCAACAGAGACAGATGTGCAGCTTGGCAGATTGAGATGAAGACAAACATCAATGTTTCTGAAGAGAGTGAGGCATTGCTCCTGCAAAAGGATCTGCTCCTGCAAAAGGATCTGCACCTGACTGTGGAGATTGGGTCAGGGACCACCCAATTTCTTTATTTCCCTTGGCAGGGATCTGAAGACCCTATTCCGGTCAAACTGCCTTTAATGGCACAGAAGCCAAAACTCCATAAAGCAAATCCTCTGAGTTATGATGTCTCCAATACTAGACTCCACCTTTCCAACAGAAATTTTGCTTGTTTATACAAAGCTGCAATCCTACAGCCTAAACATTTCTCACCTTCATGAGCTTTCCAGCTACACTCAGCCAGCAGTCGAGGCAGCAAGAGCAGCACATCAGAACTACCTGTTCATCAAGGAAATCTGACAACTTTCCTAACATGTATGGCTTCAGGTGGCGGTGAGAGATCTGGCTGTCACCAAAGCAGTGCCCCTCTGCAGCTGACAAACGTGGTCACATCTCCATCTTGTGGCTGTTATAGCTTCATCTGTGCTGACAGCCGCTGCATCCCCACGACAGTCAGAGCTTATTGCACAACACTGTGCAGCAGGAGTGGGACAATGCTTTCCAGCCTCTCCAGAATGATCAGCTTGTCCCAGAAATAGAAAAACCATGTGACTATGCGGCCAGAAGACTTACATCAGTATCTGATTAATATCTGTAGTGATGCAGCTCCTTAGTCAGACAGCAATGTCAGAAGGATTCAGATGAGAGGATGAACCCCTCCTACACCAGGAGGTTCAGACTGCCCCTAGCCAAGGCAATTCTCTTGAAATTTGGTGTAGGACAGAGAAGGTACCCGACCCCTGTCCTGCAGAGTTCACTGCCCATAGGCAGGGAAATGCTCTCCCCATTTGCCTACCCCAGCTGGGAAGGAATGGACCCAAGGGCAGAGCCAGATGTTCAGCCTGGCTGGCTAAGGTGCTACAAACTGTTGGGGAGCCTCCTGGGAATCGAGTGTGCTGTGGCCAATGTAAGATCTGTCCTGCTTCTGAGTGTACCATCATGAATCAGGGAGCATTTTCTCAGGCCTTTAATTTCATAAATCATTAGATCAATCTCCATAATCTCAGGGCAAGAGATAGGGAAAGTTCATGGGATTTCAACTAATGTTAACTTCAAGTGCGTGGGAAAGCGTTGATCAGAGACCAGGTACAATCTGCTGGTAAGAATGTACAACCCAGAGGTTAAAAGCCAGCTGTAATTCAGGGACCTTGATTCTTGTACTGAAACTGTGATATGATGGGCTTTTAGTGCAAGAGACTTCTAGAACAACTCTCCCTGATGTCAGGTGCCATATATAAGCTCCAAAATTGTCACCTTATTTACAGGGCATCACCTGGCTGCTACTTACATCTGAACTTCCCAGAGGTAGCCAGCTGAACCCCCAGAAACCGCCTCTGCAGGATCCGATATATGCTGGTCTCTGCAAACGTGCGGGCAGGCTCCAGGGCAGAGAAAACTGTGTCGTAAACTTCATCGAGCAGCAGTTCCAAGCCTGGCAAAGAGAGAATTTTAGTACAGAACCTGGCTTTAAGACTGAAGTCACTTGCTTTACACCAGAGCAGCAGAATTGGAAGCCTACCCGGAAAAAGAAAACCAGTCCTCTGAACAGGCCAAATTAACCTATACTGCATAACCCTCATGCACCACACATGCGACCCACTGCCAAGTGCCCAGTCGTTAGCTTTATGCCTTGACATCCACCAAAATGAGCAGGAGGAACATCCAGTGACTGTCTCTGTGCTGCGCTTTTGCTAGGTTCAGTCTGCAGTAGAGTAATTGATGAAATTTTGGAAATTGATGTTACCAAAAACCAATTCCCAAACATAGTGGTTGTACACAAAAAAAAAAAAAAAAAAAAAAAAAAAAAAAAAAAAAAAGCAAAACACCAGATGTGCAGTAGCTTCCCTGAGTGCACAAAATTTTTGAGAACTTCTCACCCTCATGGGAATTAAATGCTGAATTTCTCATCCACCATCTAAATTTTAAGCTATCATGCTTTGCATTTTTCCCCGCATATTTTTTTTATTTTTAAATTTTTAAAACCACGGTACCTAAGGAAGAGGAGCTGGAAGTCCTCAATCTCCTCATTCCTCTTTCTTGGAAAAAAACATTCTTTCTTCCAAAGTGTCCCATCAACTTCTAACATGCCTAACAGGTATATGATCTTTAAAGGTCCCTTCTGACCCAAACCATTCCATGATTCTATCAGAGCAAGAAGAAAATAGCTTCGTTTCCAGGCCCTTTATATTCCCCTGCATTTGCTAATTGGACTTATGAAATATGACACAGATTTCTAGTGTGTGCAGAGGCTGGGCATTCAGAAACCCTATTCCACAATCCCAGAAAGGACGGGATGAGCTCCCGAGCAGCAACTCCACTTGCTGCTGACTGAAGCGCTGCTCCTAAGGGTGGGATTTCACCAGTGAGCTCCAGTCTTTCCCACTGGCCACAGTGGTCTTACGCCTTGTAAGACTGAAATTAAAGTCCTAAATGAAGGCGAAGACTGATACTATTTGTTCTTTCCCATGGGAATTCAAAGCAGTTGAAGTCAAAGCGTCAGATGCTGGTGGGTACTTACCAGTGTCTGCCAACTCTCTCCCCAGGCTGTCCGCACAGTAACAGTACCCAGAGACCTCTGGGAACCTCTCCCGCAAGGAGCTGAATGTTTGGAAAGCCTCTGGGAGCCTGCAAGGTAAAGCAGCCACCTGTGAAGAGCCTGGGGAGGCCCATCGACAACAACAAAGCATCATCTGTGTTTCCCTCCTGAATTTGTATGGCAAGGATGTCTGCACAGCACAAAGCCATTACAAAACCCTTCGGTCTCCTTGTTGCAGCCAGGCTCTGACATGATCCAGATCAGTGTTTCAGTAGGTTGACAAGTCTCCTAAATGGCATTTTTTTTAAACAAACACAGGACAACGTCCCTTGAGGCAGATTTCAGCACCTTCCTAAGCAGGTACCCAGCATCTAACACTCATTTTAATTTCTCTTCTCCTCTTTTAAAGCCTGTCAAAGAGTGTAAAATAGGCAGATGCTGGCTTAATGTTATTACCACACCCATTCATTAGCTCCTTCCACAAACCTGCACAGGATGGCAGAGTGCCTAAACAAACAGGTTGTTTCCTTTTCCCTACCTGCTACGTACACTTTCCACAGGAATTAAGCACAAAAGCTGATAAAAACCTCACTAATATTTTTCATTTTGAGAGCATGGCTCAATAGATTAAAGAGAAAGGGTTTTTAACTTATTGTGAGTAAGATTGACCTCTGGAGATCAAAGAGATGCTCATTTCCAGTATAATGTTCTAGGACTGACAACAGACAAATTCCAGCAAAGCAATGATTTAGGAAGGAAACTTAATAGGGTCAGAGTTGGAAAAAACATAATAAATGTGATCTTAACTGACAGACACTCTAGGATTTCTCCACACAAACAGAAGATAAGTTTTTCTAGAGCAGCAGAAAAATTTTGCCAAGTTCCAAAACAATTGTATTACTTTACAGACACACACCCTGACCCTGAAATATGATAAAGGTCTAGGGTCCCAGCTGCATGGGGCTTATTTGGGAAAAATCTAACAAAGAAGTGGAATTTTCTGCTCAAGACATTCAGAGAATTACACAGTCAAAGCAGTTTTTTACCAAGGAAAGACACTTAGCAGGAAGAGTAATGGTGGATTAGGCCCTGATCAACTGGGAAAAACGTTAACGTGTCAAAGCAGTTTACAGCAACCCTGTGAAACTGGCACTGTGACCAGCCTCAGCTCCAGTGCCACCCTCCTGCAGCCTCATAGCTGCTCTAGCACCCGTGGTCACAGAATCACAGAATGGTTTGGGCTGGAAAGGACCTTAAAGATCATCAAGTTCCAACCCCCCTGCCATGGGCAGGGACACCCTCCACTAGCCCAGGTTGCTCAAAGCCTCATCCAGCCTGGCCTTGAACCCCTCCAGGGATGGGGCATCCACAGCTTCTCTGGGCAACCTGTTCCAGTGCCTCACCACCCTCACAGTGAAAAACTTCCTCCTAATATCCAATCTAAATCTACCCTCCTTCAGCTGAAAACCACTACCCCCCCCCCCCATCCTACCACTACAGTGCCCCTGAGAAACGCAGTGAAAAGCTTGCTGGGCTCAGAGCCAGTGGTCAGGGGAGAGGAGTGGAGGAATGGCCCTTGGCTGCCTCCAAGAGTCTTCCCAAGAGCTCTGCTGCCCCTTTGCAGGAGAGCTGAAGGTGTTGCTGCTTCCTCAGTACATCCCAGTGGAAGCTGGGGGAATGCACCAAGCTACCGCAACCCACAGCAAAGGAAGGGGCTGGTAACCTCAGGGCCGTCCCAGCATTAACCAGCGGTGCTCTTGTCTCAGAGCTTGCACACCCCTCCACAGCACTGCTCCACTCTGGTTCTTTTAAAATTAAAATTTTAAAATTAAAAGTCTACTGATTGCCTCCACTTTGTATTGTCAAATCCTGATCCACTGCTGATACCGGCATGCTAAAAGCAATTAAAATGTCATACTTCAGGGCACAAAGAGACTTCTGTCAGCATGAAAACAATGCAATTTAAGATATAAACAGCTAAATACCATCTTTCTATGGTCTTCTATGTACACACCGATATAAATGGCTTGGGGCATTTCAACAGCTTTCTGCTCCCCTGAATTATCATGCATGAGCCACTGCTTGATCAGGATCTTTTCTCTTCTTAGAAGAGCAATGCCCCTATAATCAAAGGCAGACCTCTGCATGGCTCATGTCCGTGGAGCTCATCACCTCTCAACATCTCAACATTTAGCTTACTGAAACAGGATGCAATGAAAAAATTCTGCATGCTGCTTTCTTTCATCCTCAACATTAAGAAGTCACACGCATAATTATACTACTTTTATATGGGGCAGATGTGAAGTCATATTCTGTAATTCTGGTTATTTTTGTTCCAAGTTGAGAGTACAGCTAAATAAAGTACAAACGGATATAAATTAGGCCCATACAACAAGAGGACAGAACTTTGCTCACCTTACTTGGAAAACTCACTTCCTACTGCTTCTTTTCTGTTCTCAGCCTCTTTCTAATCACAGCCCCCAAGGTGCACAGTGATAACAGAGCACCTCATCTATCAGACGTAGTCCAAAACAATGGGTGAAGCAAAGAGGATTACATTTAAGTTAGGGATAAATTTAAATGGTATCCATGTGTTTCAAGAAGAATGCTCACACTCAAAAGTACGAGAAAGCAAATAAATGTGAGGTTGTTGACCTTTTCTTCCACCTGTGAGTCTCTGCTCTTGGCTTCCAGCAAAGAAAACTCATTACCGATCTTCAGAAGCAGGTTTGCAAGTAACCCCTTTTCTGTTTCATATATGCAGCTCAAAGTTATAGCTGCCTTTCTGACCAACTATTCAAAAAGAGAGGGAGAAAACCAAATTATGTTTTTTTCCACTGACAATGAAATAACACATACTAGGAAAGAATCTCCAGTGAACTGGGATAAAGACACTGACACAAAGTCTTCAGACTGACAAAATTACAGCAACAAAGTAAAAAGATACTCCTCAACTTTTGATTTTTTGGTCTTTCTCCCCAGTCTGCTACAGGGCCTTCTGTATGGATGCCCATCCAAGCAGGAGCCAGGCCCAGTCTGTATAAAATAAGTAACAGCAGCCAAGTCGCCAGGGTGAGGCAGGAACTTTGGGCTCATCTTTCTTTCCAAAAGGCTTCCTCTTGGAAAAGTCTTAGCTCTAAGCTTCTGAATTGCTGCTTTTTTTTTTTTTTTTTTTTTTTGCCGTATTCTTTTTTTTCTAAT
>NW_010135791.1:56926-78632 GCF_000699245.1 Pterocles gutturalis
AGGGAAACAATTTGGGAAGGGAGTGACATGCAGAGGTTTCAAAAATCAGTCTGTGGAACCAAAGAAAGTTGCTCCAGTGGTTCCACATGAAGATAAAATACAAGTTTAAATCTCTGTTCTGCTATAGCCCTGTGCTGTGGAACTCATCCCTTCAACTCCATATTCTGGCCTTCTGTTTATGGGATAGGATCATGACATTTCAGACAGGAATAGTATGAAAAAAATATATTAATGAGCTGAGATACTCAGATATGATCGTAATGGGTTAAGTCAATGCCATAATTAGAAAGGTGGGCAGCTGGGAATTAAATGATCTTGCTGTGATTAATTACATGACACAGACACAAGATAAGCCCAATCTCATTGGCCTTTGTGGACCCTCCCAAAGGAAGAAGAAAAGAAAATTAATTTAAAGCATTGCTTTCTCCTCTGTAATTGCTGTTTTAGAATTTCCACACTCCACAGAACAGCTCTTGCCAAAATAACCTCTCCGAAAGCTCTGACATACAATATGCATTTGGGCCTCCCTTTTGGTTTTGCTTAAATTAAAAGAGGAAAACCACAAAACAGCAAAACCGACATTTACAATAAAATGCCTTTGCTACTACAGAGCCAAGTCACAATGACACATAACATTTACTCCACTGCCCTCCATTCGAGAAATGTGTTGACTGAGATTCCAAGAAAATAGCATGTTTTTTTCTAAATGAGCAAATTTAATTCAGAAGAAAAAGGTTTTTTAATTGGTCCATTCATTAATAGAAAATAAGTTCATGTGCTGTGTCACGGTTTGAACACAGCGAGCAGCAAACAGCACACAGCCGCTCACTCACCCTCCCAGGGATGGGGAGAGAACTAAAGGGCTTAAGGGCTCATCGGTTGAGATAAGAACAATTTAATAACTAAACTGAAACAAAACTGAAAATAATTATTATTACAATAGTAGTAATATATAGAAATACACAAATGAGTGATACACAGTGATACCGCTTACCACCCAATGATGAAGGCTCAGCCCATTCCTAGCTAACAATCCCAAAGCAGATGAAGTCCCAAAACTGCAATCCCAGAAAAGAGATAACAGCCCAAGCATCTGAGAGAGGAGAGATTGCTGACCAAGAGACTGAGAGACAACTCAGAAAGAGCACTTCTGGACAGAGCCTCGTCTATATACTGGGCAGGACATGCATGATATAGAATAGAGCATTGGCCAATTTGTGTCTCAATCTTAAACCTAAGGTCAAATCCTAAGCCAGTAACTGTGGGCTGTGCTCCCTCCCAGCTTCTCCTGTACCTGCAGACACTGGCACAGCAGAGAAGCTGAAAAGTCTTTGACTGTCCTGGCAGCAACTACAAACCTCAATATGTTATCAGCCTTCTCCTCAGCACAAATGTAAAACATTGCCTCCTACTGCCTACTGTGAAGAAAATTAACTCTGTCTCAGACAAAACTGGGACATGTGGTCACTGAAGAAAGTCTTCATGTGGAAAAAAATAAGTAGTAAGACAGTGACTTGAAGAGGTATGCAGGATGGCTTTCCTGTTTCAGAAGCCTGTACTCTTACCTGTTATAACTATGAACAAGATCAAAAAACATCATGTCTGTAGTGTTAACAAATTTGCATTGGGCAGGCAGAAACTCCCCATCTGCTGAACACTGTGGTGGGCTCTTCTCCCCAAACCCATGCAGAATGCGACGGTCTCGGATCTCACAGTTCCCCGGACCTGACAGAAAACAAAAGCAATGTTTATTGGTGTTTTAACTTCCCACAAACAGCTGACTAGCCACCTCATGGATTGGAAGGGGGTTAGATTTGTTACATTGAACATGGACACCCAGGTGCCTCATATTCTCCTCGTGAGGAGCAGGGAGTTGGACTCAATTATCCTTATGGGTCTTTTCCAACTTGAAATATTCTATGATTCTATGAAACAGGGACTTAAATGCCTCAGTTAAGCATCTATACTTCTGTAGAATAAGTGTACACTGTCCAAGCTCCTGCTCTACCACCTTTCACTCACTCCAAACCTTCCCACCCTACAAACCCACCATTTTGTTGAATATTACTTACACCGCGCTGGCTTTCCCCTCTGCCTGGTGCCATAAATCTCCATTCCTTCTGCATCTACACACCAGCACTGCTCCAGCTCTGTGTCACACTGCACTGCATCAAAAGCCCCCGAATCCAAGCACTGAGGGATGTAGGAGATGCTGCTGCTGTTGATGTAGCGACTCACCAAGATCCTCTGCTTTTGCAGCTGGCAAAAGGATAAGCCTGTAGTACCAGAGAGAAGCACCATTAGAGGGAGGTACTTGTTGGACACTGAATAATCTATTTTTAAGATAATAGCTGAGTTTTCTCAGGACATTCATAGACTTGAGGTAATGAAAACTTTTATACAGAAATCTACCACAGATGGGGTTGAAGCCCTCCAACTCAAAAGCCAATACACCAACTTGATCTTGCATTTGTGATTTACATTACTGTGACCTTCATGAACACAGACCATTCTGGTGCAGCAGGTTTCCATGATCGGGTCCAAAGAAAATCCAGAAATGCCACTAGAAAGACTGAGCAAATTACAACAAAATAGAGTCCATCAAAGTCCAGGGCACCCTGTTCTTGATTTCAGCAGCTCAAAAGCAGATTTAAATGGCCCTTTACCCAATCTGAACAAAACCAGAAACTTGTGACTTACAAGATGTGGGATATCCGTTCTGCTTGCTGCCAGGTACCTCAATGCCGTTCTCATCCACACACCAACAGGAAAGACCATTCCTACTGCACTGAACTGTCCTGAAGGACAATACAAGTAACATATTTTATTTTGTTCGTGAGAGTCCTCAGTCAGTACAGGACATAAACAAAAATATAAAGCAAGGTAAACAAGTTCAAGTATTCTAATACTGCAAATAATGGAATCAGAAAGGGCTGTGTTTCTGGTGCCTTGAAATCATCTCGGTGTATCTGATGAGAGTTCTTAATTCTAGTAATTCTCTGAAGTCTTCAAGAATTACAGATAAGTGACTTGTAGTCATTCAGGAAGGAAGTAGTTTGGACAGAATCCTGATTCTCAGTATTTGAGGTTTATCATACATTTTGAGAGCTTTTCTAAGTTAAATCTGGAATGACCAAGGTCCCCCACCCCAGGCAACAACAAGATAATAGTAGAGAACATTATAGTTTGCACTCCTCCTCAGTCTCAGCTTTAACTCATATTAATTTCTTGCAACTTCAAGTAACACACTGCTCCCTAAACTGTTCTCCATGTGCTTTTTAATTCCTTTACTATTCTTAGAAGAAAACCCAACCCTGCCACTAACAGCAGGGTAGATAACTTCTCCAGGTCAACTTGGCTCAGCTATGCCAGCTGGAGCACTGATCACAGACCACACACCCACAAGCATTTGTAGGAAGACAGCAGTTAGCTACATTACACAACAACCTGCACCAAGCATTTAACATGCAAATAATGCTGACAAGATTAGCCTATTAATATTAGATGGACCTCTTAACCCAGAAATTATTTCCAGCAACATGGAATTCATTCAGGAGAGGCTGGATCTGCAACATGGTTGAATGAAGTCCCTTCAGTCTCTTGCACCCCTCATCCTCCAGTCCACTGATCCAGAGGCCCTTCAAAACTTGAGCTAAAGCTTTCATTAGTAATGGAAGATCATGTTGCTTAACAGCAGACTAACAGCAGAGATGAGTTACCTGAATTGTCCATCTTCTGAGCACTGAGGAACGTAGGTTTCTCCTCCTGAAAAAGCCTTTTCCCTCTGAAGTTCACATGGACGTAACGGTTGGGAATCTGTCTGGTACTCTGAAAGCAGCAAGAAGGTGAACACATAAGGGTGGTTCTACCACAAGCCTGTTCTTATCAAAACCCCGTTACCACCAGCGCTGAGTGGTAAAAGCCCCAGGTTCATGGGTCCTCCATGGTTGTTTCCCCATTGCTCATTGGATGCATTTCTGCATGGGCCAGCACAGGGAAATACTGAACAAACTCGCTGGGCTGCCAGCTGCAGGATAAACATATGACGGAAATGCTCATGAACCCCTTTCCCAGGCCTGTATTTAATTACCTTCAGCTCTGTTTGTACTGGTATAGTTACTTTCTGGAACCTGAGGCAGTCTACATACTCAGAGATAGCTGTAGCTATCATCACAAAACAGCCCTTTGCTACAACCACACACATCACTAGTGTTTTATGAGTTTTATGTTCTTTATTGAAGCTAAGTCAATCACTACTCTATCAAAAAGAGAGGTATTTCTTCTTAATCTCATGAAGGACCTAAAAACGATCAATGTCTAGCAGTTAACATCAGACTAATTCATATTAGGAGCACTTCTCAATTTTTAGCAGGGCAAGTGTTTACTGTAAGGATGGTGAAATGCTGGCACAGGTTGCCCAGAGAAGTTGTGGATGTTCCATCCCTGGATGTGTTCAAGGCCAGGCTGGATGAGGCTTTGAGCAACCTGGTCTAGTGGAGGATGTCCCTGCCCATGGCAGGGGGGTTGGAACTCCATGATCTCTAAGATCCCTTCCAACCCAAACCATTCCATGATTCTCTGATTCTAAGAAGTGTTCAACTCCAGAAGCCAACTAGCAAGAAAACAATTGACTCTTCAGCTCTTAATACATTCAAGTGCAAATTTGGATGCTGTTTTAGGAAAATGATGAAATTCAGGTGGTTTGTTTTTACAGAACAGGTTAGTCGATCTGACACTTTCTCTGTCAATGTACAATGGATGCTATTCTCTTAATTCCGTTGACTAGTTCTATAAAAATATCCCAAACAAACAAAACCATAGCTACAGTGATTTAGGCCAAAGGTTCATTTAATCCAGTATTTGGTCTGAGTGTAACCACACATATGGTAGCACCAATACATCACAAGTATTCTGAATACTTTTCAGCCTCAGGGACTTCTTTAACCACAGATGGTCTCCATGCAGCAAAGATCATAGCATCATCTCTGAGTCACTTCTGTTTCTATCAGTTTTTACTGTGTCCCCTTAAACCCATGGGAAAATTTTCATGAGACTGTAAAAGGGATTTTAGGTTAGTTTACCTATAGACATCCACATGTAGGCCAACCTCACTATTTTAATCTCAAATGCTACTCACACAGTTGCTCTGGGATGTGTGGAGATCCCTTTGTACAGTGCTAGAGAGGGTCTACTAAGACATCTGAGCCAAGAGATGAATGAGTGATTCAAATTGCTTGCTGTACAGGACTATCAAACTCAGACTAAAGAACTGGGGATGGAACTCAGACTATCCAGTACCTTCAGGTTCAAGCCTAAATTAGATGATGGCACATGCAAGTAGAAGATACAGCCTTAGGACCTTCACATCCCTGCAGCACCACCTTTTCTTACGCAAGCTCTTTCTCTAGCCCAGTCTGTTATTCCAGAAAACGAGGTTTTTTCCAGCCAAAATCCAGGTGTGCTGAACTCAGATAACCCTGGCCATTTAAAGATCCTTAGAGCTCAGTATTTAACATGGAGCCCAAACTCAGCTTGTACAGCACACAATAACTAGCTAAGCTTGCACTGCGCAAGACTCAAGACCATTATATGCTTTGTCAGTATACACAGAGATCAAAATAATTATACAACAATCACAGGAGCACAGTCACTGCTGGACACAGGTATAGGAAAAGAACAAGTGTACTTACCAAATATATTGGCTGCTGCTATACTAGTAAAGCAGCAAAGAAGGGTGCAAAATGGGATGGAGCCCATCCTGCGATGGGAGAGCTCCATCCCCTCTTGCCAGTGAGGCAGCCCTACAGACCCTGCACAGCCTTCCTCTGCCTTTTTATAGCAACCATTGCACGGGGGAATTCGCTTCTGTGCTGGTAGACTGGCCACAGAATTGGGCAAGTGACGCATACGATGCTTCCGAGAAAACCACAAGAGGCTCTTTCACCTGGAACAGCCCTGACGGTTCTCCTCAGGCAGTTCTCATCCCTGCTCCAGGGAGCACAACTGAGCCCGGTCACCAGAGAGGAGAACAAGGAGCAGCAGGCACAGGGGGTACAGGGGGCACTCAGTTAAATCAACTCCTTTCACTCCCACTTCCATCGCGCACTTTCACACAGCCACGTATCCAGCGGAAGCAGCTTCGCTTACTGGGCTTCATCCTCCAGGTGTAAGATCAGCACAGCCATTAAGCATTTTATGCTTTTTGGTACTGATCATGTGCAAGATCCTTGCCCTAAAACATAACAGAAATATTATTTCCTTGGTTCCAGAGCATCATTTCTTACTTGTCCACCTCTTATGATGGTCAGTGAGCATGTGCTTGCACCAGGAATTATGAGAACTCACCCCCACTTATGCAAAGTTTGTTGGACAAATGGACCCTGAAGAATTAGCTAAATAACAGAAGCACATGTCTGAGGCTGGACTTAGGCTGATTTCAGGAAAAAGTGACAGCAGCACTCTTGTTTGCGATCCATGGGTAGCAGGCAGTCTATACCAATACTCTCCTACAGACCAAGACTGTGGTAACAGCGATTCAAGCATCTTTCTGCCTAGGCTGTAGACCACTACAGTGCTACAGTGTTTGGTAGATACAGTAAATGTGATCTCAAAGGGCAGTACAATCTCGCTTCAGCATGGCCGGCCTTTTTACAATGAGTGGGACTGTATGTGGATTTCACTTCCAAGCAACCTAATCCAGACAGTTATCAATGCTGATATAATAAATAAATTCAATATATCAATATTCAATAAAAACCCATAGTCAGCAGAAAGATACAACTGGGAAAAGATGAAGAACACATCCCGTGTAGATGACAGACCAAAAAGACAACCTTCAGAGGCATAAAGAAAAAAAAAAAATCTTATAACAGCTCTGATTAAGCTGAGACAGAAGGAAAATGAGCTTCTGGATTAGCATAGGATTTGCAGGGAAACAAACACACAGAGCAAAGGAATCAGATTAAACAGAGAATAGCCAACACCAGCACTAGGGTGGCTGTGTTATGAAAAGTCTGAGCATGATATGTATTTCTGAGTCAAGTATACTTCAAGAGTCTCAGGTTTGTGTCTGACCGCCAGTGCAGTGGGGCAGTTACAGGAGAGCAGCAAGAGAGAGCCCAGCCCAGCGTCACAGGCGCTCCAGGGACAGCAGATCAGTGCTTACAGGCTCAGCGATGTTTCAAGCCACAGGAACATATCCAGAGCGTGTGTGGTGAGCACGACACTGACTTAGTCCAGTTTTCTAAAATTAGTAAAAAATTGTTATTCAGGTTCCTTCAACAGCAAATGAGGAGAAAAGCAACATTCCAAAGACTACTTTTATTTTCTTCAGAAACACTCAGAAAATCACCTCAGAACTACGCATGTGGGAAGACCAGCCAAGTCTTAAAAGTCTCTTAAAAACCAAAGTGAGAGAGTGAGTTTTGGCAATTGGCATCACTTAAACCACTTCTATAGATGTGCGTCAGACCAAGATGGGCATCTTAGTACACGCAAGTTCAATGGGATGCAATAGCCCATGCATTTAAAAAAAAAATTAGTTTACAGAACAATATGTGCAATCCTATTCTTCAGTGAAAAAAAGGCACTTGTCATTTATGGCTGGTCAAATTCAAATAAAGAAAAGCCTCACTGCAAAACCTTCAGTGAAGGGACAATTGAATTGACCTTTATTTTTAGCAACTGAGAAAAGATGAAGGAATAGCTTAAATTAGCTCACCAGCGAGGGGGAGAAAAGGAATAAGTGGAAAAAGGTCCCTGTGGCTAATGTGGCCTTAAAACTAACATGTCTTCAAAATCATTGCTCTACTGCTGGAAATGAGGGTGTGTTTGTTGTACACAAAGCTACTCAATCTAGACCATAATTGTTGGAGGAAAGAAAAATGTCAGTGCGATGAAACATTGACATCACAAACCTCAAGGGAGAAGCAGACCATTTATTCATTGTTCCAGTTTTGCATACACTTTCTTAGCGCAGAAGACAGTTTGTGCAACTGCAATTTTTACATATCAAAAAGCCCAAGGGTAAATGATGCCTGTCTGTGAATACATAAACATCTGTACCCACAGAAAAGCTGCTCTCACCCCAATAAAATTTGAGTCTGAGAAGTCAACCTTAGTTTCAGAAGCAAACTTAAGGGAGCCTCCTAAAGGAGGCAGCAAATTGGAAGGAAATTTTTTAAGAACTGAAAACATGGTCAAATTATGTCCATATCAATTAGTTCATTTATTTTTAAATAATAAACTGCTTTCCTGTGTTAAATAGATCACAAACACTTGGACAATCCTCTCCCACCTTTTTAAGAAAACTATCTAAAATCATAGACTCACACCATTTCTTAGCAGCGCTTAGAGAACTATGTTTTACATTTGATACATTTCTTCCCAAGCATGAGATATTCGTCTCAATCTTCTTCACACTATTTTGGCACAGATAGCAATAACAAGACCTCGTGAAGCACTTATCTCTGTCATCTCTGATTAAGCTTTAAAAAGTCCTCATGTGATGAAAAATTTAAAAGACGACAAGGAAAAAGGCATAGCCCCACCAGATAATACAAGTTTCAGTCACTTCATACTTGACACGTTCTTCAGCCTGAAAGAATGATGGGGAAGTTCCAGTAAACTTGATACTAAACTTAGCTAGATCTGAAAAGTAGGCAGAAGACTTTGCAATTTTTTGTGTTATAATTTACCAGCTGGCAAAGTGCTTCTGGTGACAGAAGAACCTAAAGAAGTCAATGTGAGAACATCTTAATTTGTCTTTGTCCCTGCAGAAAAGAACCATTTCTAGGACAGGTAAAACGGCTTCTTTTGTACTCATCCATTGGAGATAACAGTTTTCCTCTATCTAATAGTACCACAGTGATGCAAGGTAGAAAAATATTTATTTTATTCTCACAACATGTGGGATGCAGATTGTTTTGAAAGCCCGAGCAGAAGTCAGTTCTGCAGCACGCAGTGGCACCAAGGACAGAATCACACACTGAATTGACTCAAAGTTTGACAAAAGCAAGCTAACGCAGCAAGAAAAGGCACCGCAGACACACAAGGACAGCAACAGGGTGCCAAACTCCTGGTGTCAGTAGGACAAAACTACTTTTTGTCTTCTTGATAATTCAATATTTAACCTTCTCTAAACTGAAGGCAACAACATACAGACAGAGTCAGAAAGCAAGTTCAAGGACAAACACAACTCCTTCTGCCACACAACAAAGCTGTGGAATTCAGTACATCCCCTGATGCTGTGGAGAGAAACAAATTAAAACAGATTAAACTCATGGAGCTCACATCTGTCAGCGATCCATAAAACAAATAGCCTTCGTATAGATTTTGGTAAAGAAAACCTCAGTTTACCAGAAATTTACCATTAAGGGAAAGACCAATTCATACAGTTCTTTTATAGTCCATATGTTTCTTCAGATGCTGACATTGTATTTCTACTGAAGGTAAGACACTGGACTGGATAGATGTTTGGTCTGACTCAGGAAACCTCTTCTTTAATAAGTCTGCTGATCAGAAAAAGTGTTTCAGTGTTATTATTCCAAGATCTGAATCTGGCCTTTTATCTTAGAGAGACTGCTTTGAGACTGTGCCTTCAATAACAATTAAAATATCTGTTTCAGAATTAAAATTTTGACATTTCTTGCATGTTTAAGATCATACTTATTTTTGCTGTAGAGGACAGAAAAATTTCTCTCTGTTAGTAACTCAGATTCTGTCTGATTTCATCCACCTGCCACTTACCATTTGCACCCTGGCCCACAGGACGTCTAACACAGGACCTTTTCTACCATTGTTTGCTTATTTCTTTCCTACTAGAACAGTGTCCAGAACAACAGTTCGTAGGCAATACTAAAATATAAGAACTTACTAAAAGCAAATTGAAGTTATTTTGTAATGACATCGTACAAAGGCACCAAACTAGAAAGACTCTTAGAAGGCAAACATCTGCCCGCAAGAAGAGATACCATCACTGCAAGCATATCGTTGAACAACATCATCTTTCAAGAACTGAGTGCATTGCAAAACTCAAGCCCTGAAATTGTTAAACATCAAAGTAGTTCAGGGAAAGAAAAATCTTCTAATTACTTTGCCACACAGTAATTAACTATTTACTGATTCCCTAAAGCTTTGCAACATATACAAGTGACTCCACATAACTCAATGACTACACGCTAAAAAACGCAACTGGATTCTCTAACGATTTAAAACATATACAAGCACTCACTAGCTCACCAAAAAAGAGTCCACTGAATGGGAGCCCAGGCACATAACAATCTACAGACCTTTATTGTGAGTATTAGAACGCAGTCAACATTATTGCTGTTATTAAAAGAAAATAAAAACCCAAAAAACAAAACACAAATCACAGAATAAAGTATTTTGCTTCTCTCACAGAAGATTTAATAATAGTGCATTGCTGCCTCTCTCAGTGTGTAGTGACAATACACTGACGCACGTGGCTACAGCTGAGCAGAGGTGGCTCTGGCCAGCATGAAAGAAAGGAAGGCTGCTGCCTGAAGTAAAGAGCAATTGAACTAGCTTTAGTAATTCAATCCATAGAACAAGGCCAGCTCATCTACTGCTTACACACAGGCTCAGTGTACATGGAAAGGGAAATTCACTCCTGAATGATTTTTCACACCAGTTCGTTTTTTCCATGTGGACTCCAATTTTTTATTTGAGCTGTTCAGGCTGGTGCAGACTGGCTGCCAAATGCCCAGTCTGCTCTCCGTGCAGTGTATTTTCACCATCATTACATGCTCCATACTTGTTTTCCATATATAAACAGACACATAGTGTAAAATACTTATTGCTAAAGACAGACCCTCACAGCCAGGACATAATAAAAACCACTGCTGAAGTATTTCAAACATCCTCCGCAAAATGACCAGCTAAAGCCATAGGGATTCAGTACAACAGAAAAGCGTCAGCTAATAAAATGTGAGAACAGCAATGGGCATTTTGAAAGTGATTAAGTCTCTGACCTTAATGAGCTCTCCAAAATTAAGGTGCACGTACTGTAACATTTCTAAGCAGTAGAGAGAAAACCTATGGTTCCAGTGTTCTAAACCAACATGGCAAAGATGGGTCTCATTTGCAAACGAATGGCATAATTGCACGCACCCCCTTTACACATCAGCACCTCCATATAGCTACCAACAGGGCAAGGCAGTCAAGATGGCCTGATCACACACAGTTCTTGTTACAAAGCCCCTGTTTCCAGTGTTCCCACCCCGTTTTTGTTGATTTTCACATCAAGCTCCAGTTCAGTTCAGGATTGGTTTTGTGAAGTTTCAGTGGGAAAAAAAAAAAAAAAAAGTTGTGGTTTCCCTTCGAATACAAAGGAAAACTACTCTGCTTTGCAAGAATTTTATAATTTTACTGTGATGTTCAAGCGACTCTTTTACATCCAGACGTTCAGTTTGGTAGAGAGTGCTGGGGTCCAGTAGTGCCAGAGGGGTTTTGCTGTAATATTAATTCAAGGCTAGTTAGGTGAGAAGCCAGATGGGAACAGAGGGACAGCATGATTTGTACAAGACCAGAAGAGGCTCACTAAAGGCAGGCAGCAAAACATCTGAAAATTTTGACAATGGTACACACAATCTAACTGTACACAGCTCACAGGACACACTGGAGGCTGGGGACAGAAGGGCAGAGGAGACTTTTCACTTCCCACAGCAGCCAGAGAGAACTGGGCACAAGAACAAAAGAGTGAAACCCTCCAGGCATCACAGAAGAAGAGAGCAGAAAGCTGAAGAACAAAAGGAGAAACAGATGCAAGCTGCAGAACAAACAGACAAGGAGCACACCAAGAAGCTTAGAGACAAAATTAAGAGAGACAGGTGGATGTCAGCCATACAAGACAACTGCACCCAATGGAAAAACAGTTTCAGTCCTTTGCCACCCAGCCAATACATGAAATCAGAGAATTGCAACCCATCTTGACTACTTTAAAGAGAACAGGCTTCTACCACTGTAAATTACTACATAGCTGAACAAAAATCTCTGCATCTAAGGCGAGAATATACAAAATATGGTCACTGCTCAACCCACAGGTACCCAAGAAAAGGGTTAGCAGGAAGCATCTTCCAACCCATTCCTGCCACGTGACTTGAAGGACCTCCATTTCATAACTGGAACGCAGGCAGTCCCATCATGCGGTATCTGCTCACGTCACCAAGACCACATTTCATTCACAACTGCAATACTGATGTCCTACTGTCATCACTGCAACTGAAAACGTGGAATTCCTGATGAAGATGCCTATGGTACGGTCACAGGAAGAAGGCTTTGAAATGAATCAACCTGGCACCTCCATGAAAAAAACAACCAACCAAACAAAAAACTAACCCTCAGACAAAAAGCTGGGCATTCAAAGGCTCTACAAGTTTGCCACTTAGTCCTATGAAATCATAAGAGGTTTCTATACAATGGCATTCGCTTTTGTTTATTACTATTAAGAACTTAAGTTAAAAGAAAGCTGCAAATCTAAAAATTACCTTTCTGTGCACATGTATCAAAAACAGTCCTTATATCACCATATACTATTTCTTCCTCGGAGAGGGTCTGCCTCCTTCATCACGCAGCACAAGTAATTGCAATTCACAGTGCAATAAATGACATTGCAAATAGACTGTGTGCAGGGCCCTGGCTTAGTTACAGAGGAAGCAGGAAGACAGATAGAAAATGATGCCTACAGGAAAAAGATTCTCTTGATAAGGACAGCTAGAAGAAATACTGGCATGAGCCAGATCACATCAGGTTTGATTGGCACATGAGCAAAACAATCAACTGTAGGTTACATTCTGTGCAAAACACTCAGTATTTTTATGGCACTTGACTTTTAAGTGTTTAAGCAAAAACTTCAAAAGCATCCCAAACCTTTGAATACTTGAGAAACTGGGGCCAAAACCAGTGCTCACATCACAGACTAACATCACAATTTGAGAAAGCAACTTCAGACAAGTTTGTGAAGCATTCAAGCAATACACAAGGTATCATAGCATTGTCCGTAAGGACACTGAGATTGTATTTCTTAGAAGATATGAATGCTTGCAGGAACTTTTATAATACCTGACTACCCAAGAAATGAGGATAAAAAAATACTGAACAGATTATTTTTTTTAAGCATAGTGCATCTTGACTAAGGCAGGATCCTGAGGGATAAAATTACATACTCATGTAAATTTAGAGACCATGACATATACAAAACACAAGACAAATTAGAGCTGCAAGGGCAACTTTAACTTTGGCCTTACAATTTCCTTTTCAGTATACCAGTCCTCCCTCTCTGCATTAAGAATTAAACTTCTGTCCTCCCACCTGGAATCTCTCAGTCTACCTCCACCTTCAGTAACATTTACAATTATATCTATCACACACATGCACATACATTGCATAATATTGCTACAGTGTATGCTGTATAAATTATGTAAATACACTCTACTTTGTTTCAAAATAATTCACCTGGATTTACACTTCTCTTATACAGTACACACAGTACCACATTCAAGAATAACCAGCAAGTGAATAATATACAAAAAAGTCTCACATATCCAAAAGTCACTCAACTATTCATATTGTTTGAAGCAGTTATTTAAGCATCCAACTATATAACACAGTATTTTATTTATTAACAGTTGCTATAAAAACATCAACAACTCTTCAGCTCTTGTGTTCTTTTTGCATTATGCAATTGCCAATCATGATTCCATAATTAACTTCCACATTACCATACGGCTCTGTAGTGTCTCCTATAAGCTTGATGTGGCAAGACTTTTTAAATAGCAACCACTCTGTAACAGGGGTTTACATTTTGCTTTGGACATCGAGAGTGATAACTCACTTCAGACATGATAGGCAGATGGGAAATGTCAGGGGAGGTTTATTTTAGCAATGAACCAGCCATGCTGCTTTCTTAATCATATTTTTATCATGAAAGTTCAATGCACTGCTTGCAAAGTCTTTCCCAGATAATCCGTCTTTGGCACATTTTTCAGTTTTATGCATCCTCAAAAGGCATTCCAAGATTTTTTGATTTCTGATGGTCTGTACATTATAACAATCACTTCTTTTTACATTTGTATGTAGATCAGGAAGAAAAGTGGAAAATGTAGAGTATGCAGAATAGTTTTAATAAACAGTTTTACATACAGTACCTTACATATAGAACAGTGTGTTTGCAAATTTAAATAATTTTTTAATGTACAGTGGCTTGTACTCTTATCAAAAGGTAAATTCAAGTTTACTGTCTATCGGTTCTAAAATGCATTTATACAGATAACTAGAACTGATAAACAGACGTGAGGCATAAAACGTTCAAGTATCTTAATGTCATCAGTTAAATAGCCTCCTCTTAACAGTCGTATTTTACAAATTTCAAAACCTGTACATACATTATTTTCAATTTTAGAAACTGCTTGTTAAAAGGTAACATTTCACGTTAACCACCAGTTCTTATAGTCTATTGTAATAAAACTAGGCATGTGTAGATATAAATGTATATAGTATGTATATATGTACATGTGTATCTATACACATATACATACACATACAAATATGTATGTAGCACTGGGTACAGCGGCAACTCATAAGCACAGGGAAAGTCCTGGGCTCAAAATCCAGCAAGAACAGAGCAAGTAGGTTGCCTTTTGTTTCATCATGTTTCATTCACTGAAGCTGAAAGATTTTATAAAAAAAATCTTGGATAACGTATCTTGTGATATTTACTCTAGTGGTTTAGTAGATTCACAGCCACAGACAGTTTTGCTGCTCTTGTCATTCCTCATCCCAGATGAGGATGGCAAAGTTTCAGAGGGCCAACACCAGAACAGAGCTACCCAGGACAAAAATTGTACCTTGAATCCTCAATACTGCAATAGAACATAAAAAAATATAAACTAGATACAATTTTGGATGGATTGCTGGCACCAAGTAGGACTTTGGAAAAAAAACCTTCATGTAAGTCATAATCAAACTCTCATCCCAGTGGTTTTAACATTATTTGGCACATCTGAACACTATTTGCCACTTATGTTTTAAAGGAGCCTAAGGGTGCTGTAATAAGGATTTCTATTTAAAAAAATACTTTAAAAAGGAGACCATGATAAGCAATTTCTTTCAAAAAACAAAGCTAGCATGTTAATTTTCCTGAACATTCATGAGAGAAGGAAATAATCTACAAACTTTCCTTGTAGAGAGGATACAGATCTCTCTGTGTCTATCTTTCACTAGCAAAATAAGAGGAATTAATTAAAAAAGCAGTTCCCAAGAACTTTTAGTCAGCTGAATTCTGTTAATTTAGAATCTTTTGCCAAAGGTTTCAAAATAGTAGCATTGTTCTTCGCAGAGGTTTTGTTTGTTCAGTTTTCTTATATGCAGGGACTTTACCATGTTAAAACCATATCAACATTTCTTGTTACGCAATACATTACATTTTGAAGCTTGGATATTGAATATTCAGATTTTCACTATCACAGATTCCTTACTCTAGATTTCCTCTCCTCTCTCTAAAGCTTCAGACTATTAATGCAATCAACAAAGAACCACATAAATGCTCAGCTTTTTGCTGTCTTCCTCTCAGTCTTGTGGCTAGTAAGAATATTCATTGTAAAGAACCTATTTTTATTTCTTTATTCTTCCTTTTGTCATACAGAGCAAAGCGTTGCTATTTGCTGCACTTTTCCCATGTCAATTAAGAGCTGTTTGATACGTCGCTTGAGCTGAGGCAATCTTGCCAGAGGATCTGGTGGTTCCAGTTCTCCAGTGAAATCAAGCCAGCTTTCTAAAACTACAGAAAGAAAACGAAGAAGTTGATTAGAATTAAGACTTTGAGAAACAGTTTTCATAAAAATTAAAATTCTCTTTCTTGTCTTTTGTAAGAAGGGGAAATATACTGAGGCTGTGATTTTTATTTACCAGAAATGTTTACTAGTGAAATACCAACTAATTCTGTGTTTCACTCAAACAATCCAAACATATCTTCTGATTTGATGGTTACTATAAAAAGGTACCTGGGAGCAAATTAGACCCTTGGCTAACAATTTACCATCTACATACATAAAGTAAACCTCAGTTCACTATCTTCTAACTATGACAGTTCTGCAACAGAAAATGCAAGAAAAGGCTTGCTTCTGTCACCTTAATAGGCTCCTGTTAACAGGGTCCAGATTGGTTTTCCAGACTTCAACAAAAGTTTTTCAAGGAATTTCTATGCTTGTAGAGACAGAGAAGGGAAAAGGCCAACCTTGGCAGCCTAGAAATAGTGCCTAGTACAAGCAGGAATATTGACAGTAGAACTGCAAATAGTCAAAAGATAATTAAGGACTCATGACTAAACTACAAGCTCCCTTCACTCTTATCTACGACTGGCAAGTAAACTTACATGCTGTAACATCTACTCCTACACTATAATTTAATTCAAGTTTTTTCATGAAGCCTGATTTGTCTTCCTCAAACCAGTTATTTATTAATACATAACAAACCAAAGCTGAAGGCAGAATGAACACTTTTTTTTTTCCCCCCTAAATGTTGTCAAGTACTAGAACAACTGGGTCAAAAACACTCCAGGCATAGAAAAATCCATCAGCTTTACAATTCATATCTGGACAAAGACTAGACAAGTTACTTAAGCTTTCTGAAGTCTGCCTAATATCAAAAACCTGAGCAAAATTTTCATGGGTCTTGAGTGCTTAAGCTACTTTATCCGGCATTCAAAACTTGTGGAAGGGGTTGGGGGATCAAGGGTACAAGCTCTGGTTATAATTTTGGGTAACCAAACTTGAATACAGTACTTAAAAATCCATCCTCAGTGCCTCAGATCACCTTCAACACAGTGGCTACGAAAGACCCTGTTACAGGTATATTAACACGTATCTGCCAATGCAGTTACCATCAACTTCCTTTTCAATCAGGTCCATCCTGCTGGTGACTTCATTCTGTACATTCTCTATATGGGTAAGGAGATTTAGCTGCCATTGAAGATGTGTGTCCACTTGTTCTTCTGAGCCCTTTCTTTCATTACAAACAAACACAGAGTTTCCTTCAGCAGCATTCTTCTTCATAGGAGCAACAGAAAGAAAAAAATTGCCATTTAAGAGGGTTTCTTTGTGTTGTTCTTCCATTTCTAGTGTTGATTTCAACACTTGAGTCACATGATAAACTACGCTGGTTTAGAATTGTACTTCTGTCTACTTGACAACAAGTACACTCGTAAAGCCATGTACCATGACTCATCAGTGGACTAAACCAAACCAGAATAAAAGCAAATTCCATGCAAATGAGCATGTATAGCACTGGGGGGAGTGAGGCAAGAGATGAAGTTTACCAGCTCAACAAGCACTTTGTTTAATGCAATAAGACCACACTTCTGTGCCCTTTTCATACAAATTGTGACTTAAATCATGAAGTGCTGTACTGCATTGGTCTACCATCAACAAAAATGTGCAAAACACTACAGTTTGTTTAAACTTTAGCAGGAGAATTAAATAAAATTCCCTGAAAGGCAGCAATACCCAAGATGTCAAAAGTCATTATTTTGCAGAAACAAGCTGGCCACTCTATTTGTTGATTAAGACAAAAGACTTATCTTCCTACCATTGCTGTAGTCCCATGATAACTTGCAAGCACAAGTCTGGGATAGAATTGAACATGTTTGGGGAGAGTTACAAGGGCAGTAACATGCAGAGTTGAGTATCTGAGAAAGACTGACTTCTTTGAAATAATTAGTATCTTCATAGGAAGTCAGAGATAATACACAGGTTCCTCAACTTTCTGTATTTGATGTTTCAGCTAATGGAAATGACCAAAGCAAATAAACCAGATTTAATGAGTTAAAATGTACATAATCTTCATTAATTAGTAGGATTCACAGTTTCCATTTTATATCCACTGTGACTGCATATCTGATGAAGTTGTTTCACTATTGATAATTCTGCTCAAGGGACTAAAATGCTGGATACGTGTGCTCACACAGTGTCAGTGCATGGCAAATGTCAGAGCAAGGAGTGAATTTTATCACATTAACACATTGCCCTGATGAAGTGCTCAGGTAATTTTTTTCCATGTCACATAGTAACAGACTTAATACCATTTTTTTCTTCAAGTATTTCTTTCTCCAGTCAAGAACGGAAAGAGTAGACAGAGAAAGGAAAAAATAGGGACTGATGGATTTTAAGTTATTTCTTAAGCATAAAAAGTAACTAGTTTTTTAAGACTTAAAATCAATTAAAAAACAAATCAAACTTCAACCAACCTGCTGGCAGCTTTATGAGTGAATCCTAGAGGACAAATACTGTTAACACCCACAATATTCATTAAACAAGTTAAAGTTCCTTAACAGAGATAGATTTCAAAAGTCAGAAAAGCCTCTAAACTCTCAAACCTTTCAGATAAAATCTTCCATCTCTCAAGACATCAGGTTTGCCTCCACTGTGTTTTCGCTATTCAAACTGTTAATATTTTTTAAATAATATTTCCAACATATGTAAGAAATGCCCTACTTCTTACACTTTATAGACCCTCTCTAAAACCACAAGAGAAGAACATTGTTCTCCCCCTGCTGTAGAAGCATAGAATCATTAAGGTTAGAAAAGACCTCAAGGATCATCAAGTCCAACCGTCAACCCAACACCACCTAACTCACTAAACCATGTCCCTAAGCACCCCATCTACACATTTCTTGAACACCTCCAGGGATGGTGACTCCACCACTTCCCTGGGCAGCCTGGTCCAATGCCTGGTCACTCTAATATCCAGCCTAAACCTGCCCTGGTGCAACTTGAGGCCATTTCCTCTTGTCCTATCACTTGTTACTTTAGAGAAGAGGCCAGCACCCACCTCACTACAACCTCCTTTCAGGTAGTTGTAGAGAGTGACAAGGTCTCCCCTCAGCATCCTCCTCTCTAGACTAAACAACCCCAGCTCCCTCAGCCGCTCCTCATCAGACCTGTGCTCCAGACCCTTCACCAGCTTCGTTGCCCTTCTCTGGACCTGCTCCAGCACTTCAATGTCTTTCTTGCTGTATGAGGTCCCAAGTCCACAATTCTAAAACCAAGATCACCTGTTAGGTGAATGCTTTGGATGCCTGCTGCAATACATTAGGGAAAATCTTAATGCTAAAAAATGTAACATAAGTAACATCAAAAGATTTTTTTTTCTTTTAATGACATCTCTATTTATTAAAATTATTTATTACTAGCAAATGCTCCCTGCAAAAAACCAAGATCAAACAGCTCCTCCTCTAAGCTAAGAGATCAATGTGGTGGCCAGGACAGTAAGAGGAGTACAAGATCCAGCCTGTGAAAAAGAAAAACGGTTCAGGTGGAAGGGGTTCATAATTTCAGAAGCAAGAAAAAGGAAACTAAATACAATTTTAAAGATGATGTACAGTCCAAAAAGGGACTTGATAATAGTCAATCTGAATACTGTTCATAACAGAAAAGAAGATATCTAACAGAACTGCAAATTAGGATAAGACAAAACAGTATGGAAAAACAGAATATCCAAGGCTCTGTGAGATGCCAGAAGGGAAAATCCAAAGCCCCAACCAAAACTTTGACAAGAGGTAAAGAAGGCACCTCACAGAGAAGTCAGTTCATGTAAACACGGCACTTCAATGTCAGCGTCATCACTGTTTTACAGTAAGTACAAACAGGTTCATGGAGAAACCAAGGACAGCTTTTCAACGCATAGTAAGCCTAGACAGAAAAAGCCTTATGTCAGATATTAAGGCTGAGTACAGACAGAAAGGTGAACTAAGGTGTCCCAAAGGAAAGAGTACTCTGACACTGCCCCAAACAAATCTCTTCCTGGTTTAAAACAGAGAGCACCTATCTTTTTAGATATAAGCTTTAGTAACAGAAGGAAACATTAGTTTTGTCTCACTGCTCCCATATATTTTTTTAAATTCTAAATATATTTATACTATTTACAAAAACAATGTAAGCTGCTGTTGGAAGGAAAGTGTATTTCACACTGCTGCATGTCTCTGTACTATACAAACAAGAATAATCATGTGATTTAGCATACAAGCAGTTATTTCTAACTAGAATAAGCCAAAATTTTCCATTCAGACTATATAGCTTACATGTCACATTTAAAACTAAAATTAAAAGAAAAAAGATGTATCTTACTCATTTCTTCCACACCAGAAACTCTACTTCAAAAGGGGGATGAGTTGGGCGATTTATTCTCACACAGTTGGTATTGTAGAAAACAGAAAGGTTTGTTTTACTTTGCTTTTTTCTCAAAGAGAACTCTTCACTAAAACCAGACTAACAAGTTTCAGACCTTTTCCACAAAGTAAGGGATTCAAACAACGCAAAAATGAGAAAGATGTTTAAACAGACAAATATAATTCTGACTAAAAGCCTGTGAAACATTTAATTAGAGGAAATATGCAATATAAAAGACTTAAACTGCACATGAGGGGAAGTTAGTTGGTCAGTAAATCATTACTTGTGGACAGAATTCTAGAAACACGGTACAATAATAAACACTATTATGAATTTCAGTTTAACAAACAATAAAGAAAAACACCACACATAGAAAACAGAATTGAATTAAAAAAGGAAAACTTGTCCCATTTTCTTCACCTCACAAAAAACACCTAAGTTCTGTTTCAAGACTCTGCATGGTAAGCATACGATTTTTCCCCCGAAACACTAGATTTAGCATAAACAGGCAATACTGTAACCATATGTAGCATTTCATTCACCAGCTGAAATGGGTATACCTCACCTGAAACTATTTCACCAATCCAACTTTGCTTCTAGTGATCTCTGCTGACTTGACAGAATATGTCGAGTTATAACAAAGAACATTTCTAAATGCTTGTATGTGCTTGAGTTTTATCAGACTGAACATATTTTTCCAACTAAGAAACTTCCCAGATGAAGAATGATACTTACCTGCTCATTCACACCATCATCTTTAAAGGAATATTGTAAACAGTTTTTATTCTCTGTGTGAAACTCGGGATCTTCTTCAAAACTACTAGTATCTTCATCATCTGAGCTCATAGGGTCAGTGACTGCTTTGCAGTCTTGCCCAAAACTCTGTGGTTTTTGGTAACTGTGCTCACTTGTGATGTATGTTTCTTCCATCTTCTGGGGTATACTGGGAGGCTCTTTATGGTTTTGACTGTGATACGTCCTTTCAGTTGGATTAACAGCATCTGGCAAAGTCACTAATTTTTTCTCTACCCCAACAGTTATTTGTTCTTGTTCTTTCCGCATCCCTGAGTAAGCCCAGAGATGAAGGTCTGGGTGATGCTTATTTCTGCAATGAAGGGGAATTAAAAAAGCAAGTTATAGAGAATACCACTTACAGCACTGAACTATTTAGCATCCACTTCTGCTAGATCACAGCTATTGATAAGCACCATAATAAAACATCTAAGTATTCCTAGGTCACTTACCAATTTAGGATAAATCCAGAATGTCTCTTTAACATAAAACTGACTATTAAAAAAAAAAAAAGATCACCACTTATCCCAACATATCAGATCCACTCAGGTGCTGAACATCTAACTCCCACTCAAGCTGAAAGTACTCTACATCTTGCACTTGAATTATTTAAACTATTATACAAGAACTTTAATGTGATTGAATAACTCATATGGAATAACGGTAGTCTGTGCTACCTAAATATACCGTCTCCACAGTACCCTTCCATCTCCCACAGTATCCTCACAGCTAAA
>NW_010135792.1:0-2786 GCF_000699245.1 Pterocles gutturalis
CCAGCCAAGGGCTAACCCATCACAGGATGATATAGCGTAAGGGATTGGGACAGACATAGTTTTCAGTCCTGTGATGCTCTCTCCTTGGTTGCTTTGCGTCCGTCCCTGGTGAGGGGTTTGGAAAGGTGAAAGCAAGGCCTCATCTGGTAGTACATGCCCAGCAAGAAGTCCGGGTGGGATCTGCAGGTTTTCTTCACACTGTTGAAAATCAGGTCAGGTCAGTTCTTCATCGCTTTCTCTCAAGTGGAAATACTAAAATTATTCAGACCTAACTTGCCCACATGGCAGCAAAAATGATGCTATTCTCATTTAAAAAATAAGGAAAATTTTGCAGACACGAACAATAGAGAAGTTGGCTCCTTTTTCTGAAAATATTTTTTAATCTAAGTTACTTGTAATCAGATCTCAGTGATGCATCGTGGACAAGAAGAAGACCCACCAGTGCAGTGGGTAGGTACTTTTTGCCCCTGGCATTACACAGCAGATGGGAGGTGAAGGGGCAGAGCACATTGGGTCAGCATCGCCCCAACACCTCCTGCAAGACGCACTAAAGAGCACTTTGAGCCCTTCCTGGAGTCATTTGATTCTCCATCAGCAGATTTGGTAACAGATGCCCAGCATAAAAAATGAAGTATTAGCTGTCGTCACACCACCGTATGCTCGGGGGCCATAGAATGGGCAGGCTCCAGTGTTCATCCTGGAATTTCCCCCAGTTGGGTCCTGGTGCCCAGTCCCAGCTGGCTTGCCTCATCTCTGATTTGTTTGGGTATCCCAAAAAAATGGGGGAAGTTCCTACCCCAAAAGGCAGCTATATGTTTACAAGGGCTGAAAGTCAATTACCTGCTCAGCTGCAGACTTGGGATCAACCACTTAGTCTGTCTTCGGTTCTTTGGCTGAAACTCAAAAAACGGGCAAGAAGGGGTCTCTTGCTGAAGATCCCTGTCATTCAGATGCCCTTCCTCTGTTCAACATTACCCTTGTGCAAAAGAAAAAAAAAAATAAAAAAAAAAAGACTCCTAAGTATTTCAAATTTAATATAAAATTGAAGGAAATTACTGTGTTGGTAATTCAGAGGGAAGTGCAAAAATAGCTCATGGCTGGGAAAACTTATGATACCACTGCAGTGGAAAATGCTGATGACCTAACTCAGAGCATCAGTGGGAAAGATGTGCTCTCCTCCCGTCCTTTCTGATTTTTGTCCACCATAGGAGACCTGGAAATGTAGATAATATGGCTGTTACCAGCACATAGTTTTATGCTGTTATTTTACCAGGATGAAGGTTTTCCTTGGCTGTGTAGGAGTGGGTTTCATAACTGTGATGATGAACAATCTTATCTGTGTTGCAATAAGACTCAATCCCATGCACGTCTGCTTGTAAATCCAAACTGTAGTTTTCCAAGTTCCAGTTTTCCAAATTCCTCAGAGAGAAAGCTGTAAAAGATATGATTCTCCGTGCTTCAGAGTTAAAAAACAAAAACAAAAACAACAAAAAACCCCCAAAAACCCAACCAAACAAAAAAAAACAACCCAAAACCTAGTGAAATAATCTCTGGATGGCTGTGCTGTCCTTGCCTGGTAAGGCAATAGGCAGCTGTCCATTAGCTGTGCTGCATCTTGTGCCAAAAATCTGACCTAGGCTGCATTTCCCAGCCTTGGTCTGGTTTTGTTTCCAGGAGTGATACTTAGATATACTCAGAAAAAGGTGCTTTAAAGAACACAATAGGTGTAGTCAGTCAACTATATATATGTTTAATCATTGCATGAGAGATTGATGAGGATGCTGCCGTTGCAAGGTTAATTCTTCATGTGCTTTCTTTTTTAGTAGTCTAAATTTTCACCATGTTATGAATTCATAATGTGATTTTTTTTTTTTTCTTAAAGCTTCATGTTTCATTACCGGTTGCACAAAAGCCTCAAATAAGTTGTAGGCAGTAGAAGGGTCGAGAACAATTTTCTTTGTAACAACTTCATATCAAAGTTCCCATTTCAGTGCACACTCGGAGTAAGAGCTCACTTGCTGCTTTAGTAAGTATATTTCAGGAAAACATTTTATCTTGGTTACTCCAGTGTGATTCACTTCCAAAATTCCTTGTAATGTATAGCACTTGTTGGCAGACTGGGAGGGGAGTCTGAGTTGTGTGCATGCTGGCTGATAAAACTCAGCTTTTTTCTTTTTCTTTGTGCAATTACTGAGAAAAGTCAAGGGAAAAGAAGAATATTTTCTAGCAACAGACAGATTGAATGGAGGTATGAAAGGGAGTATAAACTGGGATAGTGTTTAATTCATCTGACACTGTAAGGCTCATGTGTTAAGCTGGAACTGGTTGTCACCTACACAAACCCCTAAAGAAGTTGCCAGACTGGAAGCAACTGGTGAGTTCAGGTGTTTGAATTGGGCAATTTACCTTTTCCACTGAAACTCCGCAGAGACTGGCTAAATCAAATGCTTTTCATCATTTTGCTGACAGTAAAGTCGATTTCTAGTGACAATTTAAAGAAGTGTATTTGCATATGGAAAGGTAGAGTTTCTTCTTTGATTCAGACCACAAAAAGAAAATCTATTTCGTCACAGGCTACTTAAAGAGTGGCTGAATATATTCAATTAATATGCTTTTCTAGTCTTCATGATAGATTAGAAAATTAGTTTGGATCCTCATGGCAATGCAAATAACTTGTCTGAATAAGCATACAAAATTTGGAGCAAATTAAGAGTATGCACAACAAATATATTGATTTACATTGTTTACCTTCAGTTTCATTTTTGCAAGCAATTGATTGCCATTTT
>NW_010135792.1:2804-64072 GCF_000699245.1 Pterocles gutturalis
ACAGAGGAAGATTAGCGTTCCACACACATTCTTCCTTTATAAGGAGAAAAACAAATCAGAGCTATTCAGGAAAGAAGGAGAGGAGAGCAGCTACTTTTCTTGCATTTCAATGAAATGGAATTAAAACCCCACATACTGAAGTTGCTTGCAATCAGAGAGACATTTTATGGTGCAGTGACACAGTGTGATGTTATTTCTGGTTGTATTTCCTCAAAACAATGCTGCCAAAGTTGATATGCTGTCATATTGCTGAGGGAGACCTTTCGATCTCTGTGTTTAAGATAAAAAGCACCTTTTCCATCCCAGTCTGTTGAAATTACCTGAGTCACAGCAACAGTGCTTATGTTGGAAGTAGGCTGGAAATCTCATGGGATGGGGGTTGTTGAGATGGAGATTTCAATCCTAGGAAAGCTTATGCTCAAAATTAACCGTGTGCAACTGGTCATGAGCATGCAAACATTTTTCTCATGTTAGTACTTATCATTCGCAATTGGCAGCTTGATTATTTCCACCCCTCCAGAGTCAGCATCAACCCCATGCAGCTTGTTATATATTTTTTTTCTTTTTTCTTGATTTTACTGTTCATTAATTTTTAGTCAGGGCAACGGATTAATTAATTCCACTCTGTTGCCTTGGTATCCTTTTTCTAATTACGTATCGCTCAGTTAATTCTCCCCATTTCCTGTTGATTATCTGTGACTCAGTTATTACTTTAGTGAGCAAGCAGCCAGCTTTCCACCCTGGCTTGTTGATGGCTTGATCTGGGGCTTAATAGCAGTATTGGCTTTCACCCAGCTAATTCGCTGTCTCTCGTTGTCACAGTCATCTGTTGTGGGGATAAATCCTGGTTTGTCTGGATCAGTTCCTCTCACCTCTTCCCGAGCTCTTTGCTAAAGCTCTTCTCACATTTCTCCCTGGCCTGCCCCAGCGAGCTGCTCTTGCCCACCTGTTCCACCTCGGTTCTCTCTTAATCCTTGAGCTCCTTCTCCTTGAGTTCTCCCTCTTCATCGTTGAGGTTTGTCTTGACCTTTTACCCTCTTCATCCCCATTTATATCCCTCTGAACTTCACAGCATCCTCTCCCTCCTCCCTTTCTCATCTTTCTGGAATTCCCGTTTCTTCTCAGAAGTCATCCTGCCCATTTATCTACTTTTCTCTTTTCTGTTTCTTTGCACTTCAGGCAATGAAGCTCTTCTGCAATTGATTTCTTCTGGTGGCCTCTTGTGACACCAACTAAATGTGTGGTGGCAGGGCTGAGCTTCCTTTTCGGATCCCCTCAGCCTTCCTTTTGCTGATTCTCGTCCTTTGAGCATCTTTACATGTCATCTTTCTCCAAGTATCAGGATTTTCCATCCTCCTTTATCACCTACTTTGTCCTCTCTTTCTCCTCTTATATTTTCATATCAATCTTTGCTATGTAGCAGGTAGATAACCTGCTTTCAGTGGCTACACCTCAAAAAAATTATCACTTCTGAGCTTTTACTGTATTCCTACAAGTTTTCTTTATAAAAGGATGGTTGGGCTGCAGGCAACAGCTTGGCCATCTCTTGACCCTCTGCCCCATATGCTGGCACTTGATGTTGTCATTGACGTGAGTGGGTAGCAGGGACAGTGTCAAGCTCAGGGGTCAGGACAGCAGCTGGTGACAGTGTTTTGTGACTTGATCTGTTTTCCAGGCAGAAACAGAGAAGCAGATATTTGCCTTGGCACCACAGACAAAAAGTAGCTGAGAGGTGGTCACCTCCCAGGATGTTTGCAACTTTGGGAGCCTGATTGCATTACAGTGACAGTTGGGATGGAACAAGAGTTAAAATCTGGTTTCAAATGCTGTGTGTCTACTTTTAGAGCAGATTAAGGCAGGAAATTTCTTTAGCAATAATGCATTAAACTAAGTAATGCATTTCTTAGATTCTCTTTCTTTTCTTTCTCCATTTATAAGGGCATGGTGCATTAGGAATCAAACCTGCATCTCAGGTCTTCATTACAAACCTTAATGGACTCATCCAGTCTGCATCATCCTGGCTTACAGTCTGTAGAAGTCTCATCATCTGCTTGATATTCTGCAAAATCCTTTAGTCTTAGAGGTGGCTCTATAAAAATATTTGGAGCTCAACAAATCTTCATCTGCTCAGGAGAGCTTCTACTATTCCAATCCCACGGGCATTCAAGGGTCCCTGAACATGCTCAGGTTGCTCAAAACTGTCGGGTTTGAGAGTGGGCTGGGAAAAAAACTTGAAGGTGACAGCAGGACTTACCTCCTGCCCAAGAAATTTTTATAGTCGTGTCAGATCAGGAGGTTCCAGTAAAGGAGCAGTTGAGAGAACCATAGGATTTTACGGGAGGGGACAGAGGAGCCTCCATTCACTTTTGGGGAGTATGAAAGAGAGAAGAAGGCCCAATAAGAGATTGTTCATTTGAAAAAGGCATGGGGAGCACAGAAAAGGCATTTTCTCCCATAAAAGTGCCATCACTGCCTTGAGTGGTGAGGAAGATGCTCAGGAATGGGCAAAGGAAAGGACCAGAAGCTCCTTCCATCTTGTGCACTTGTCTTCCCTTTTTTTTGCAGGAACCTGGGCCAACATTTGCCAGATATGGTCCCTTGTACTTTGTGTTACCTTTTATGTATCCCTGAAAATTCACTTGGTGAGCACTGGGATGAAGTCCGGTGGAATCTAGAAGAAAGATGATAAAACCAGAGCAATAAAGACACTGTTGTGGTTTTCATTAACTAGAAGATACCACTGAAGTTTATCCCTACTTCATGCCCATTTCCTTAGTATTGCATGGTTTAGGGGACTTCTCTGAGACATAGTTGTTTAGCGTCAAACCTAATAAATCTTGAGTATGTATCTAACAGAAGTTAAAAGTGGTCCTATTTATCCACTATTTATGAGGTGAGTTGTGATAAGTTTGGATATTCTGGTGCTAAGACCTTAACTTTCATGGTGTAAAAGGAAACTTGAACTGGTCAGCTGTATGCTCCGGGTGATGGAAGTGCCAGAGGTGTGGCGGCTGCTGCTTCTTTCCATGTGATAAGTGAGCCTTCAGGAAGATGTTGAGTGATCACAACTGTAATGTCATGTTTACAAGTCAATGCAAAAGTCTTGAATTCATGGTGAAAATTCAGCCTGTGTTTCAGGACTGGGAGTTTCACCTAAGGAGTCATCAGAACTCTGGTCAGAGTTGGAAAAAGCACATTTTGGAGATTGTCTTTTACTTTAAACCGAGTATGTTGAGTCACTTGAGTTACTCCCTTCCACAACTTCCACTTTTATTGGTGGGTACCACCCAGCAGCTCAGATGGGAGAGGACCAGTTTGAGCTCAATTTGTGGATGTCTTAAACATCTGTGGGACACTGGAATTGGAGGAGGTTTTGAGAAAAAGAAAGATAAGGGGGGTACCAGCCCCAGCTCCTTCCATACTGTGTTGTGTGCTCCTTCCCTGCTGGGTCTCTCCATGAAATTCAGATTCATAGAACAGCAGTGCCAAACCCCAAAAGGAACAAACGAAAAATTAAAGCAATCATTTAAGCAAAAGAACTTCAATTTAGGAGCATTTATTACAGCTTTACATTTCAGAAACGGCAGAGGACTGTTACAGGACTGCTGGTTTATTCATTTTGTTGTGTACCCAGTGGAGTCAGTGTAGGCTGTACTTGCATTTGCTTCAACAAAATAGTTCTTGAATATACCTCTTGGATTGCTCCTGTACTCCCTGTTCTATTCCTTTCATCTGGAGACATCAACGTGACTGACTTCACAGAAGAACATATTGGGTCTTACTATTAGGAGACGTGCCACCAACTTTTTATTTTAGTCTAAGGAAAAGGCCTTTCTCAGCATACAGATTGCTTCTTGTTGTTTGATTTGTAGCTTGTATTGTTAGCAGGTCCTCACCTCCTATCCCATGAGGTTTCGAGTGGTTCAGATTATTCCATGTGCTGGACCCAAGAGTCTACACGCAATTAGTCCCTTTCAGTGTATTAAGGACTGTTGTAGCTCAGGAGATGCTTGTGAGGGCATCAGAAGCAACCTGTAAATGGCAGAAGACGCCACAATTGGAGAAGACGCACAGACTGTCCAAAACGCACCCAGGAGTGTGGTGCTTTCTCATCGATGTCACATCCCGTTAAGAAGCTGCAGTGGAGACCTTACCACTCTCTACAACTACCTGAAAGGAGGTTGTAGTGAGGTGGGTGCTGGCCTCTTCTCTAAAGTAACAAGTGATAGGACAAGAGGAAACGGCCTCAAGTTGCACCAGGGGAGGTTTAGGCTGGACCTTAGAAAAAAATTCTTCACTGAAAGAGTGATCAGGCATTGGAACAGGCTGCCCAGGGAAGTGGTGGAGTCACCATCCCTGGAGGTGTTCAAGAAACGTGTAGATGTGGTGCTTAGGGACATGGTTTAGTGGGTTAGATGGTGTTGGGTTGATGGTTAGACTTGATGATCCTTGAGGTCTTTTCCAACCTTAATGAGTCTATGAATCAGTGCAGTAGAAATAAAGTGCTTTAGCAAAGTGACAGTCTGCTGTAACTATACAAAACAGCTCTGACTTTAGATACATGTTCAAATTCCTGGTTAGAATTCAAATAGCTTGATTTTTAAGAAGGAAGAGTAAGTTTGTAATCCATTAGTGTGAAGAAGTTCCCACAGAAGATTGCAGCTCAGTTGGAGCCAGCTGAATCTGAAAACAGGGATTTGCGATCATTGTTAGGTTAATCTTACTCATCTTTTTTTCCCAACCCTATGCTCCACAATGAAGTTGCACTAAAAGGCCCAAGTTAACCCTCGCTTCCCAGCAACAACACATCTTTCTCATTTTAATTTCCCACTTGGCTTAATTTGAGTTCAGCTGCTGTTTGGAGTGCTATTGAGACATTTTCAGTGTCAAAATTCGGACCCACCCATTGCGTTTTGGTTCACAGGATAAATAAGGAGAGGACCGCAATATGATAATTTTACCCTTTGGCTGTTTTAAGGAGCAGCATTTTGAGATAATTTTTGGGAGTGAAACTCATAGTGAAACCGGGGAAAGAAAGTTTTATGATTCCTAAGGAGACAAATACAGAAGGCCAATATTGTCATGCTTGGTTTTACAGTGTTTGTCAGCAAATAAACTTTTTTTTCGTTCTATTTTGTTAGCATTGCTGTTGTCATTTCAGACTTGAAAAGAGAAACTTTCAAGGCAGGAATTCCAGAACAGAAACAAAAGTGTTTTGAAAGCTGCTTATGTTTGGAGTTTTGCTGATGGTTCTGTGAATATTTTTTTAAACTGTTAGCAAAATAACATTTTCAGATGTATTTAAAAAAAAAACACACAAAAACAACCACCTTGGGGGAGGTGGATTGTATTTGGAGCACTGACATCAAACTCCGTGTTTCAAAGGGACCTTTGTGTGTCTGCTCCCCTGACATGCCCCTGGGCAAGGTTGTGGCCTCTCGGCACCACAGCTGAGATGGGTTACATCCCACTCCAAACACAAAATCTATTTTCCACCTTTTTCCAAACATTTTCTGCATAAAAGTGGCAGTCAAAGGCATCCAGCTGGAGGAAGATGAGGTTTGCTGAAGCTTAACTGTTCGGTTGTCCTCCAGCATTAAGGTTTCTCCGTGGAGCCTGTGTCAACACTTGGTTGGGCTTTGAAAGCTCTTCAGATTTGGATCGTGGTTGGGAACAGAAGCTTCAATTGAAGTCAGTGATTGACTAAACAAGGTCAGTGGACCAAAACCTTCCATCAGTCGTGGGTGGCCACAGTTGCAGAGCCCATGTTTTCTCTGGGCGGTGGGTGGGATGTGGCCCCCAGCGCATGGTGGAGGAGGACCACATCGCAATGTGGTGGCATGCAAAAGCCAAAAGCAGGGCAAGGCATCCGGAGCTCATGCAGGTGGCACGGACCATGGTGGCCCAAGGCAAGGTCCTGCGTGGTGCCCAGATGTTGGGCATGCATCTGGTCACTCTTGTCCATCTGAGTTGCTCTGCTTTGTCTGTGCCCACCAAAGAAAGTTTTGGCTCTTTGGGTTTAGTGTTGGGAAGGAGGAAAGGTCATTTTTTCTCCAATTAGTGGAATGCTGGGAGTTTATGAGCTGTGAGTCGTCTCTCTTCACAACAGAGGGTTATGCTCAAAACCTCTCTGGGAAGAACAAGGTGCAGAAATTCGGATGACAAACACCTGTTCCAACACTCTGTTAGGATGGAGGATTTTATAAGGCAGCATATTCACTTTTTTTTAGAGTAATCTGACTTGATCGCAGGATGCTCTGCACCTCTGCAGGTTTGTCTGTGGGGTATGTTGAGCACATCAGGGAGTCTTACCAATGAATTACCTATCAAACCTGCTGAAGAAACATTTTTCCCCTCGGTGATAAGGTTTTTTATTACCTTTAAGTAAAACTGGCAATAGAAAAAAGGAGGGGAAAAAAGGAGATTCGTAGAGAAGCTGCTGTTGCTGGGCAAACTGGAAATCTCCAGGAGAGAGGCACTTGTGCTGATGAGCCACATAGGAGGACTTGAAAGAAAGGAAGAGCTTCCAGGGCTTGTGTTAATTTAGGCTGGAAAAAATATTTTGGGAAAGATTCAAGCTTCTCCACGTGCTGAGGTTGATTTTAACCTAAGCACGTGAACATCATTTAGACACTGAGTAGTTCATGCGTTGGATTGGGATCTGGCTCTGGTGTTGTTGGCCTTGGTCAGGGTTTGTTATTTGCTTTTTGAAACAACTTTATTTCAATTTTGTCTTTATTCTAAGGGGAAATGCTAGTTTGGAGTGACCATAACAGTTAGTAGAGAGCTCTGTTTGATAGCTTGATTTCAATATTTTAGATGTGCATTAGATATCCACTGTTTCTACATCTGCCTTGGACCCACCAAACAGTTTCGTTGATCCTAGAGCACCATTTTTCTAAGCAAAAATTTTCTGTGGTTGCACTCCAGTCGCAATTTTTATCTCCACTTTTGACTATATTCTAGACATGTTTAGGCTTTTACCCTAAATATCAAACCCTGAAGCAGTTGAAGGTGATGGTCACATTGATGGCAATGGAGTGCTCAAGGATGGGAACAAGATGTAGTGCTCACTACAGGATTCCAATTCAGATGTTGGAAATTCTTGCTTTTCCTAAAATCAAGATAAATGCAAGCCGGCTCTTCTGTCTGCTTTGTCCAAATTGCTTTTAAATCAAGATGGTGGTTTCTAGGGGGTGGGGGTGTTGGAGTTATTTATCAATCTGTCATGATCTAAGTTTATCTATTTTACTTTATGTTTGAAAGTGGCCAAGGGGTTCTGTGGGTCTCCCATGCTTTGGGAGAAATACTTTGGTTTCTGCGGCTCTACCTGGCCAGCTGTGCAGCAAAGCAGAGAAAGCTGGGGTTGGAAGTAGTTGGAGGATGTCAGAAATGCCACTCATTGACCCTTTTTCAAGAAACGTGTAGATACGGTGCTTGGGGACATGGTTTAGTGGGTTAGGTGGTGTTGGGTTGACGGTTGGACTAGATAATCCTTGAGTTCTTTTCCAACCTTAATGATTCTGTTTTAATCTGTCCTGAGCACTATTTAAACCTGTCCTCACCAGCCTTCCTAATGTTACGTGATATAAAAGCTTGAAGGGAAGGAGTTGCCTGGGTGAGATCCAGTATTATTTAGTTAAACTTAATGATCTCCTTAAGCAATGAGGGAAATAAGTCTCTATTAGATCCTGGTGAGAAAGTGAAGGTTATAAAAGAAAACAGATGATTACACAGGTCTCCTGGTTGCAAAGGTTTTCTAGTATGCTAGAAATGGGTTGTTTATAACAAACCAATTATTTTTTTTTTTTTTAACTATTAGTTCAGCTCCTTAGTTTTGTGTTAGTCATGAAAGATTTTTGAAAAAATTCCCAGGTATTGTTAAAGATAAGGGAGTTCCTGGTCCTGGAAACTGTTATTTAATAGTGTGCAAGAGCCCAGAATCTGGCAGTTGTCTGAGGCAAGGATCCAGAAGTTAACAAGCTGGTGTTATGCAGAATTTGCAAAGGGAAAAAAAAAAAAAAAAAGGGTTACAGAAAAATAAAGGCTGAGGGGTCAGAAGATGGTGTGAGGTGCTGGGGACGCTCCGTGATACTGTGATTGTTTACAGGGGCTGAGAAGTGCTCCGGGGACTTTGAAATACTAATTGGGCTGGCTCTCTAATTTAACTTTCTTTATTTTCCCTTCTTCTGTCAGGCTTGCCTTGGTGTCGCTGTAAACTTAAGGGAGATTTGAGTTTATGTAATACAGACATGATTTTCTCTTGCTTAGACCTATTTCAGATTTGTTTCGTATTAAAACATTTTTGTTAAAGACTTGCTGTTCTTTCCCTGAGAAAGCTATTTAGAGCTTTCTCTCTCTTTTTTTTCTTTTTCCCCTCCCCCTGCCTGACACATTCGTTCTGTAAATATAAAGCCGTGGCTTTGAGTTCAGAGTTGAGCTCCACTGAAAAGACTATTTTTTTTGGAAAAAAAATTAAATGCTGATAGGAGTCAAACCATATATGGGACGGATACTGATGCACTCCGCATCCCCATGGACATCTCTGCATTGATAAGGAGAATGTGGTCTCCCCTTACTGATTTAGACTGGGAAATTTGCTTATTATATAGGAAAGTGGGGTGTTAGGAGGCCAGGAGATGCTAAAGCAGCTCTTGCTCCATAGAGAAGTACCTTAAGGGCCCGGTGTTATGAAACAACGGTCTAGTTAGCATGACAAATGTTCTGAATTTTGTAGCATTTATAATTCATCTAAACTGAGCCTTTATCACCATTTACCGAAGCTTATAAAATATACATTTGTGACTTGCTGGTATATGAGTCTTCCCAGCAGTAATTTCTCTGCTTTATCATTGCTGTTTTCTTGAGCACCGACTTTCTCAGACTTGACACCAAAATGGGACCTCGATGACTTGGCTTAGAACCATTTTCTTCCACCTGCACACACAAGACCCTTGTAACTATGAGCCTTTCTGTCTGGTTATCTCGACCTTGGCAGGTGGTACAGCTGTATTTCTGCAGCCTGTGGTTCTTTTCAGGTTTTCTCTGTTCCATTTTTATGCTGGATTTCAGTTCTGGTATTCTGCTGCAGAAAAGAAAATGTAAAAATAGTGAACATAGTCTGGTCAACTCTTCCAGCTAGGAATTAATTTTTGCGGTTGAATTTTGTTGTAGCCTGGAGGAGCTATGTTTAAGAAGTATGCTCAAAAACCTATGTGATGCTTAGGTTTCAGTGAAATCTATCTGAAATATTAGGTTGTTTTTCATCACTGAACTTTGCTCTTGCCTCTAGAAATACAGTATTCTGCCCAGAGTCCCTTTCTCTTGGGAGAAAAGTCTAAAAACTGAAAGAGTCAAGTTCTAAGCCCAAATCTGGGGTGTTACACTAGTTGCATGATTTTTTTATTACTTTGTAAGTGCAAAGGTGGGAGAGAAATATTTATTACCCATTTTAATGCATTCTGGAAATTCTTGGACTAGTTATATACAAGGCTTTGAAGCTAGAATTTAAGAAGATGCCAACAAATTGGTTTCTACATCAGAAGGATCCTCTTCAACAGCATGGCTTCCAACAGCTTGCTAGCGTTTAGCCATGGAATTTAATCTTGCAAATGCAAGTCCAGAAAAAGTAGCAGGGTCAGTCTAAAGCTAGTAAAGACACACTGAACCTGCTTCCTTTACTGCTTTTCTTTTTTGTGATTTTAATTCAAATATTCCTTTGTGTGGGCCACCACACCACTGTAAAACTGTGGGAATTGCTGGTTTTCCTTACATTGTTCTTGGACTGATTTTCTCTAGGAGAAATAGAGCTTGTGTGGCTAAAATATCGATCAGCTCTACCATGAATATGTGCAACGTTTGGTAAAGCACTTCTTCAGATGACTGGTATAATGGCACCGTATGTACTTGAGGATGGCTTGCTGCCTTATACGTGGTCAGCTAAAAGTGAGAGACTTGTAATTATGTTCATTTGCACGTGTCATAAGTGAGCACTTAGGCACTTTGCCTGCTTTGCACAGTGCTTTCAGTCTGAACAGACAGAAATAATTTGGTTAGAAGGGCGAAGCATACGGATGAGTTGATTTGTGTTAGAAGAGGAAGATTTAAGAGGAAGAGCATTGTTAGAAGATGAGGAAGGACGGGTTGATTCAAGCAAGAAGAATTGTGGTTAGACCAGGAGGAGTTAGCTGTGAAAGAAGTGGTCTGAAATACATAAAAACAAAGATGTGGACCACAGGAAGGACTTGGAGATAGGTGCCAACAGGGAGGAGGTCAAGCAAAATGAAAGCTCTGTGCAACTAGGCACTCAAGGAAGGGCTGGAGGAGTCTGATTTGAATGTTGGAAGGACTTCCAGAATTTTGAATGAGATTAGAGCCTAGGAAAAAAAAGAGTAGGCAAATGATGCTGAAGTAAGAGGCAGCTTCACAGCCTTCCAAGCTCAAATTTGTTCTCCTTCCATTCCTCGTGTGGAAGCCTGGATGGGAGGACTCATGGGTGAGGATGATTGGGAGGGTTCAGGAGTGGGAACGGTTGGGCAGACTCAGGGTGGGAACGGTTGGGAGGACTTAGGGGTGGGAATCAGATATGGCAGCAGAATTGTGAGTCTCAGTGCTGAGTGGTTGGTGTAGTTGTAATTGGTGGCTAAGACGAAGAAATTATCTTTTAGGAAGAAGGATTTGTCATGTTGGATGTGTTGTTGGGCCAAAAGTTGAGAGTCAGCTCTCAGGCACAGTTGGCTGCAAATTGCACAGAAGTTCTATAAGTGGTGCCATTTTAATATGTCTAATGAATATAGGTTGCCATACTAAAACTGGGAACCTTTGACCAGTCTTTTCGATCATTAGCTTTTTGGGTGCCCAGAAGGTTCCACTGGAGAGGATGTGGTCCGAACACCGTATAGCATCAGGCCCATTCAAGGAGTTTCAACCTGAATACTCCAAAATGTGTGTCCTCAAAATCTGCGACCCAGAAACACCCCCATAAGAAGTAAAACTCTACGGGTTTGTGTCCACAGTCTTCCAGGCTTTTTTCCCCCTTTTCCCACTCTGGCACATGGAGATAGAAAAAATACAGCAATTTTTGGATCTCCCAGAGCCAATTCAGGATCAGGGCAACCCACAAATGAAGTGTTCCTACCCCAACTTCTCTGGTCCCTTTTCTAGGGACTGATGTGATAATATTCAGTATTTGTGGTACTGATAGAGAACTTTATTTTTTTAATTTGTTAATCTTGTGAAAAGTCTGAAGAGTATTAATTACTAACATACTGCTGTGACTCTCTGATTTTATTTACGCAGAATTTTCTTTTAGGATGGTGTAAGCACCCCCAGCCTAGCTATATGTATTTTAAAGAACTAATTATTAATTAATTAGGTAACTAATTCTGAATTACAGTTCACTTAGATATCTTTTCTTTTTCCTAGGACAGTTGCTTTTCTGTAATATCACCATATGCCCAGTGCTCCGAAACTAAGGAGTTTCTCAGACATATTTACATGAGCCTTTCCTTATTTATTTTCACACTGGAGTCTGTTACCGGTCTGTAAATGGCACCAAAAAGGTTGAGTGGAAAGATAAATAAATGCAGGATAGTAAAATACCCTTGGAAGAAAACATCTTGAGCTTATCCAGATTCTAGGATTCTGATTAATTCCTCCATTTTAGCTCAAATCCAGCCTTGCTGTTGTTTATACATACTTTGGGATTAAAAGATCTGGCCATCTTTTCTGGGGTTTAGTGCTTTAGAGTAGCTTCAAACAACACCCAAGCCAGAGCCTGGGGCGATTTTGGGGAGGTTTTGTCACAAATTGGTGCTGGGATATGCGGGGACTTGAGTAAAAAAAAAACAAAAAAACAAAAAAACCCAGCAGTCTTTTGTCTGATAGGAGCTGGAGGTAAAGCTGTTGGGTGGGATGCTCTTAGCATTCCCCTGCCTCTGCTTGCTGATGTTGGATGAATTTGCAAGGGGTAGAGAATCTCTGAAGAACATGCCAGGGTTTGAGGGACTCAATCTGAGTATAGTCTTTACTTAGAACATAACAGCTTTTGGTTTTTTTTGGTTATGTATAAATGCATATTGGTTTGTATGGGGTAATACAAGGGATGAAGCTATCCTATTAAGTTTAGATGCAAGGGTTGATAAGCTGTGATGGAAATTTAGCAAGGAATATTCCCTAAAACAAGGCAAAAAAGACAGATTAAACTGCTATAACAGGAGAAAAGCAAAAATTATTTGTTGAATAAAGCCCTTGCTGGAAAAGCTGGAAAAATACCAAAACCAACAAGAAAAAATATTGAAAAGAACTATTTTTACAACAGACGTATTATTGCAGTTTAGTTCACGTCCTGTATTCTCTTTTGAAAATTCCTGTCTGGTTTACTTAGTGTAAATGGATTTAGGCCAGGAGGATAATTCATCTGGGCAAAAGCTGGCACTAGCACAGTAAGAAGAAAAATGGGCAAGCCATAAACACTTTAATTGTAATTATTGTATTCCTTGACACAGGACAATTTTTAAATCACAGCCAATGTCAGACAGGGATAAAACTGGTCTGAGGTTATGTTTCCAAAAGCAGTATCTTGCAAAACTGCCAAACTATCTGCTGAATAACAGGCTCTGATGCTGTTTGTTCATCCTACTTTTTTTTTTTTTTTTTTTTTTTTTACAGACACACTATGAAAGTGGAGAGTACATTATACGACAAGGTGCTCGAGGGGACACTTTCTTTATCATCAGCAAAGGAAAGGTAAGTTGACACCCTTGGAGGGCAGGCGGGATGATGACCATGGTGGTGATGTGCTCTTGAAATTCAGTGCCGGCTTTTTCTCTTCCCCTCCCTGAGATGCCAATGTTGGAACACTTGACATTTAATTACACTTCATGGCTCTGTATTGGTAAAGAGTGGCCTGAAGGGGAAAAAACAGATCTCGTGCTGTTTTACACATGTGCTCACAGTGAATGCTTTGGGGTTGAAAGCAGTTGTTGAGTCTCTTGGTAGATGACCAGAAAACTCAATTTTTTATTTTTTCTTTTAACAGTATACCTTACAGTGCTCAGTGTTTCCTTTGCTTGGTGTCCCTCTTATGAGACTGACTTCCAGACTCCATTCCCGTCGCTATCACTTCTCAGCCTCTCAAAATTAAGTAATAGGAAGCCAGAAAAGTATGAGCTCTCTCCTCAGGGAATAAGAAAGGTCTAAGTTTCTGTTCCACTGCTTTCAGGGAAAATATGGTTTTTTACCTTTTTTTCCCATAAAATCCTGATAGGATTTTATAGAATTAGTTTTTTCCTTCCATTCAACTTTTTAAATTTTTTTTTTTTAAACTGAACTGATACTGTTGTGTTTGAGAAATATTTGGCTTCTTTCCACGTAGCAGGATGGAGATATTCAGGGGAATACGCAGTGATTGCCCACTGCAGATGAGATCTGATACATTGAAAGTAAACACAAAGGCATAAATATACTTGAAAATAGGCCAACCCCAGCCTCATGGATCTGATGTTAGCACCAAGGCACATATTAACATTGGCCTTGCGTAATGAAGGGTAGCAAAAAACCCATGGCATCTGTAGAGGAAGAGTATGGGTGTTGTACATGCCTTTGGGTTGTTTCCTAAGGCAGCTGTCAGCTCTCAGGTACTAAAAGCAGATTTTCACTGTCATCTTCCACTATCTCTGGGAGCCAGTCTTCATCACAAAATTAAAAAAAAAAAAAAAAAAAAAAAAAAAAAGGTCTTTTTCAGATGAATAAGATAGTTATGGACAAGTTTCTGAAATTAAGATAGTCATGGACTGCAGAAATGCCAGTTTGATGGTGTACCCTCATGCCCTTTTGCTTCCCTCCACTTGGAAGTAATATTTTCTCTTCTTCCAGAATAAAGACAACAGTGATGCACTTCAAATCCTTTGGGTTTTTTTTTCCCTTTTTTAAAGGGCAAATATGATGGAAGAGTGTGCCTCCCACCCCCATAGAGTGTTTGAAGCCCTTCTTGCCACATTGGTCAACCTGTTGGCCACAATGCCCCACTTGGTCAGGTGGATCCCATCCCTTCATAGCAGTCCTTGATCTCCAACAAGAGGCCTTTGGTTGTAAAAACCAAATCCTTGTTGTTGATACCAGCAGGTCAAACAGTTGTTGACTGACATGGTCCATCCCCTTGTCTTCAGGCCCTTACACCTTGCTGCAGGATGGAGGAGGAGACCATCCATGCCCTTGGTCATTGCTCCAGAGCCCTTGAGATGCTGCTTGGCTTTATCCCGCCATTGCTACTTCTTTCTTACTGTGACAGCTGATGGCCAGAAAAAGGGAGCTCAACTAACACAACACACATGGGCTTGCTGAGAAATTCCCAGACCCTTGGCTTGATCCTGATGGCTCAGCAGAAATTCCCCTGGCACAGTTACGATTTTCTCTTCTGAGCTTCCTGATTTGCAGAAGAGATATTGGTGACTGGTAGAAGATGGACGGAGTTGGAGAGTGTTTAATTTTAGTGCCTGTATTGGGACACAAGAGCTACATAGTGGGTGTAAGAGCTAACCCATGCTAGGGACACAGCCCAGGACAGGAGGAGTAGAGTCTTAGCAGTGAGCCATGGAATAAATGGCAATGAAGTACAGAATCATAGAATCACAGAATGGTTTGGGTTGGAAGGGACCTTAAATATCATCGAGTTCCACCCCTCTGCCATGGGCAGGGACACCTCCCACTAGCCCAGGTTGCTCAAAGCCTCATCCAGCCTGGCCTTGAACACCTCCAATTAACAAATCCATATGTGCTGCCTGGGACTTGCTGGAGTCGGAGCATGTGATGTCCCATGCTAAAACCAGACCCAGGCAGCTTAATAAGCCAGTAAAAATGTTGGCTGCGGCTCACGTACCTGGAACCTCACATGTACTTTCTGCTCTCAGCAGCATCCCGTCAGTATTATCAGTGAGAGCTGCTTATAAGAACTCTGCCATGCCTTTTATGTCAGAGTGGCTGTAGAGACAGTCAAGCAAACAGAGAAGATTTTTACATTTCTGAGCCCAGCGCTTCTCTCAGAAGTGCTTAGAAAGGCTTCTGCTCTGTTTCCTTTCAGCCCATGCTCCATAGATCTTTTAGGAGCAAAATCCTTTTCCCCTTTTTCTCTGTCAACTCCATCTACCACACTTGATCCCACTCCTGAGCTCATTTAGTTTATTTTAGTGTGTTTCCTTGAGTCCAAACGAATAGAAGTTAAAAGGGTGTTTAAAACACTCATCGTGCAGAAATCTGTTGAATAATACATCAGATGAAAATGGCTTGGTCCCTCCTGCTTGCTAAATGCTGCTGCTCCGTGCCTTTACCCGGAGCCAGCATGTGCCGTGCTGTGCTGCTGTACACCATTTTCCTATTAAAAGCCGTGGCGTGGCACTAATTTAACATGGTATCATGCGGGTTCTTCATTGGCGCTGTGGCTATTCTAATGGCTCATGGCTTTGAACCAAGTAGAAACCACGCTCCTATCATCCCTTACACTCATTGCTTAGGATCAAGATTAAATATGTGTTACAGTTCCCTTTGTTCAAGTTTTTGGGTTTTTTTCATCAGCTACAAATCTTCCTGGCTCATCCGTTACGTGTTCCCTACCCTCGTCTGATCTTAGTTGAGTCACTGCAGAAGTTAAATGTAGCGTGGTGTAGACTCATTAGTGTCTCAGACCCACTGGTTTTACCAGCCATAAAAGAGATGGGAGGCTGTGCGGGCCACAGCTGTAAATTGAATAGAGAAATTAAACTGGAATGTCTCTAAATCCGAAAGGACGTGTCTGACATCCCAGAGTTTGGCTTTGTGAATATGCATATGCAAAAGCTCTGATTAAACCTCCCCAACCTGGAAAGGAGAAGCAGATGAGAGATTTTCCTGTGTATGCAAGGTACTTCTGGATGTTTCCTCATCCCAGTTAAATTTTGGACAACTCGGGCTTCAGCAATGTCCATCCCTCTCCACTGACTAAAGACAGAGACTGGAGAAGTAGATTTACAAATGGTTAATGTTGGGAGAGGTGATCCTCACCATGCACTGATATCAGGGGATTGTATTTCACCCGCCTTCTTGTACTGTAAGAGGTATGAGTTTCCTCTGATAACAGCTGAAAAGGAAGAAATATTTCTCCTAGAGGGCCATTCCTTCAACAACATTCATCTTTTACAAAGACTTTTGCATCCTCGGTGTGTCGTGCCATCCTCAGCACCCAGTGGGTGTCAGGGGCTTTGTTACATGGCAGCTGGGACTTACGTCCCATACCAGCACAGGAAACCAGAGCCAAGGGTGTTCAGATGATCCATTGCTATTTTTCTTCTGAAATCATTTAATAAAATAAAAAGAACCCCCTGGTGATAGGAAATCATCCCTCACAGGTGGGAAGTCATCTTCCTGTTGTTGTAGTGCCATCTTCAACCTAGGCTTATGCTCCAGGCTCTACTAGCTGTGGTGTTACAGGGGGAAGAAAGTCTCGTTTCCATCAGCAGTAGCTGCTTTTCTCTTCCACTGCAAAAATAAAAAATAAAAAAAAATAAGATGGTATTCCTTTAAACCTCTGTGAAAATATTTGATTTTTGCTCCAGCTAGAGTTATCCCTTCCCTGAATTTGGAAGACAGGAAAAAGGAGAGGAGACATCTTTCATCCTGTAATGCTCCAAACTGTTTCCTTTTGATTATGTCTAAATGTCAGTTATCTTTGTTATTCCTTTCCCTTAAGTGAACTTAGCAACACAAGAAATCACATGGAACAAAGCTAACAGAAACGTACGCCATGTGTCTGATACACAGAAAATATTTGGAACCTATTTCTGTTGCTGGCTCCATACGGGCGATGACTGTGCTTGCACAGCCAACTCCATGTTTAGAGTTAAAAACTTCAAAAAAACACAAGTATTGCATTTTTGCAAGAGTAGTAGGTACCTCAGTGAAAAATAACTGCTGGTTTTCTTGCATGGTTGGTTGGTTTTGCAGAGGGAAGAGCGCAGGACTCTGGAGAATTATATTGTTCACGGAGGGGATATGAGCTGGAGCTTTTCCCAAGAGACCCAGGAGATTACAAATTTCTCTCTGAACAAAGAGGTTTTGTTTATTAATTAAAAGTTTTCTGAATGCTGGGGTGTTTTGGTTTTTCAACAGGTGAATGTTACTCGTGAAGACTCCCCGAGTGAAGATCCCATCTTTCTCCGTACTCTAGGGAAGGGAGATTGGTTTGGAGAAAAAGCCCTTCAAGGGTAAGTCCTCCTTACGATGGAACTCTTGCATTGAGATATTTTTCAAGGACATCTGCAGCCTTCAGAGGGCTCTTGCATTTGGAAAGAGATTGGGAGTGGTTTTATGCTTTTGGAGTTGGGCGTTGTCACTTGGAGTTGCACATTGTGATGGTGAAATCAGGTTTGTTCTGCAGTTGAGTGGACAAATATAGACCTTCCCATGTTTGTAGACATCAGAAGATAGTTTCTCTTTACACTGTCTCGCATAACCATGGATTTGAAGGTCAAAATTTTGATGTTTTACAACTCTGGAGTATTTTTCATGTACAGTAAGAGTGTAATCATCATCTTGTTGATGGGGTAGACAGTTGAGGGTGGGGCAGTGGTGTTGGTTTGTAAATTGTCTTATTGTATAGATACAATTTTGGTGGAGGTGGGAAGTGTATGTGTGTGACCTGTTTTATCTAAACATTTTCCTTTGGGGATGACTTTGAACTAAAAGAAGAGAAATCGTAAATCCATATAAAACAGGTGATTATCATAAAAATATGTTTTATTTCCATTGGGAGGAATAAGAATAGAAATAATAAAATGTGTGCTTTAGGCAGGAATTTGTGGCACTCATTCATCTTAATGGACAAATGCTTTTCTGTCCATAAGAGCGCTTGGGCTTCTCTGATGCTGTGATAATATGTTCAATCCCTTCTAGATCAGCTTTCTTCCAAAAAAGAAGGCAGCAGAACATTTGAAGGCCAAATTTCTTGTTGCTTCTTGGCAGCCAGGGAGATACATCCAGGACAAAACTCAAGTCTTACCCCTGCAAATCTATACCTTAATTATAAAATAATATGGTTATTAAATAAATGTCCTTATTTTGGTTCCTTTTTTAGTACTGAGATGGACTCTAACAAACACATAAGACTGAAATACTTTTTTTTCTTTATTTGAGAGCCTCACAGAACCTTGACTCTTAGAGCTGGTATGTTTTCAGAAAAGCACCAAATGTCTTGAGACATCCACTCGAGTAGGGAGAGCAGGCAATAGCATGCCAAACCAAACCATCTTCTGCAGAACACCTGATACAGGAAATACAAGGGATTTCTTGCCTCGCATCCCTATACAGTTCTAGAAACATGTGACACCACCACAGTGAGAATTCCTCAGCATTTCAAATAGAGTGTTTTGGCTAACTGACTCAGGCTGAGTAATTTACAATGTGCATGAATTTAAATATTCAATATATAATAACTTTGATCTTCTGAAGCTAAATGGAGACTTAATAATTGAGAGTGTGTTCTCAGCGTACGACGAAAGCATAATACTGGAATATTTTTTTGCTAGGGAGATGGCATACCTGAAGTAGCGTACCTCCCATTTGCTAATGAGCTCGTAATTCTAGATTTAAATTGAATAGTGTGAAAATGTCGTCATGTGAAGCAGCCAGCAGCTTGATAAATTGCTAATAAATTAGTATCTTTCAGGACTATGTAAGAGATCACTGTTCAGTAACTTGGTAAACCTTTAGGATGTCTCTGCTATGCGTGGGAAATAGTTACATCTGAGAGCTCGAGATAAAATTGAATTTTTTATTGCATTTTCTTTTTCATCTTTGACTTATTTTTCAAAACTTCACTGGGACTTGCTTAGCAATGCTTAATTACATGCTATTAAATTGTATGTTGTGCTTCTGTGCGTTTAGGATGTAGTAACAACTACAAGACATTTCTTCTTGACAATATAAAATAATAGTTTGCAGCGTTCATTCGGCATCGTGCTGCACAGCTGGAGGACAGGTAACAGCTGTCTTCTAGTCTCTTGTAGAAATATGTCTACTGACAGAGACATCAGGGGATGATGTATGTTACTCTGGTTTTCATGCTCACACCAGATGGCGCACATTATTTCGCCATATCCCATTGCACACCAGGAGGAACAAAACAGGTCGTGAAATGATCAGCCACATCATCTTACAATAATACTCTGGGCTCCCAGCTGTTTGGCTGTTCTCTTATTGGTATAGCATTATATAATTTACTGTGTTCTCACAATCAGTTATTTTTGTGATGTTTTCTTAATTGGAAACAAAACATTTCATAAGGCTATATACGATAATTATTTCTATCAACAGGGAAATAACAGTTCACTTAACTAAGCAAAGGGAGATAGCTCAATGCAACTTTGGGGCTCACATACAAAAAACTAGCTAATAATTCCGGGGTGCTGCCTTGATGACATCTCACAGATGAATCTTTGCAGAAGAGCATCTGTCTGGACCACACCACATCCTCTGCCAGAGATGATGGGTTGGGAGTGGTCACCCATTTATGTAATTGGATGGCAAACATGGGTTGGTCTGCAGTGGACAGTCTTACGGAGAACAGTGGGGGAAGAAACAAGGAGAGAAAAGCAAACCTTTAGGAATATAGGAGAAGGCTCTTTGTCCTTCAGAAATTGTGTTTCCCAGAGGCCAACTCAAGAGAGTGACAGTTAGAGCTGTTGCTTCCTTACTGTGACATTATATGTTACATCACATCTTGCGTTTTGATAGAGCCGTCGTTTTGGGTACTGTTAGTTTCACTTCGTTTTGAGTTCCCGGGGGAGCTCCAGACCGTGGGGCAAAAGAGCTGGGGCACGTGGCAGAGGGCTGATGTTCTGGAGAGTTGGTGGTGGAGCCCACCTTGGTGAGCACAAGGGGGATTTTGAAAGAAATATTCACAGTTCAGATTGTAACACTTTGATCAAACTGGCCAACACTTGGGGTCCAATAGCTGGGGCTTTTTGGCAAGTGCATTGGAATCCCTAAACACTCAGGTACCTCAAGTCTCCTAGATAGTGTCAAGAGAGGAAGAATTTGGGAGAGTAGCCTAGGTTGAAGCCAAGGCAGGGCTTGCCCTGGCTTCCACTATATATACACACATAGATATATATCTTTCATGTCTCTATGGATAAATATAACTGCTGGGGGTGCATTGTACTGAAAAAAAGTAATGTAAATGCAGATGCCATGCTTTGATTTAAATTTGCACAAATACATTTAACAGCTTTAGCAAACATGTTTTCCACATAGCAAGACAAAAACAGCAGCTTATTTCAAGGCTTTTTTCCTGTATTTCTGCGCTGTTGTCTTTGAAAGGAGCATAGGAAGAGGCAGCTCCTTCAGTGGGGCTGGGTGGGTGCTGGAGGGGCAAACCAGGGTTCTGGAGAGACAGTTTTATTTTGAAAGCAGCTTAGTTTGCTTGTTTGTCTGTGTGAGTTGGCTTTAAAAATAATTTTTTTTCCACTAAGAGTTTATAATTCAACACAACTGAAGATAATAATTCCACAGGGGTGTGTATGTGCAGTGTCATCTAGTGAAAGTGAAATATATACTCACTTGACCATGGGCAAAACCAGAGCAGAGTGATGGCCAGTTGGGAGGAGACAAGGACATCTCAATGACCACTGTGAATGATTTTAGGGCACGGCGCATGGAAAAGGTGTGGGAATTTGGGAAGCCTTCCTACCTCTGGGGTTGTGGCGGGCTGGGACCACTGGAGAAAGCTCCAGCTTGGCACAGGGAGCCCTGTCCAAAGGGTGTCCTCCCTTCATCCTTCTCATTTGTAAAGATAAAATACAGATTTGTATTTTTTTTTAAAATGTGTTTGTGGTGCATAGGGTGAAGAAGAAATTGTACTCTTTGGGTCATGCAGGAGGTGCTCTGCCATGGTGACAATTATAGTGGGAGTTGAGGTACAGGAACAGATTTATATATTAATTTTTTGGTATCTTCATGATGATTTGAAAATGAGTATGGCAGTACCTGTCTCTCATGGGGCACAGCAGCATCTTCCTTTCAAGAAAGTTTATACTCTGAAAGTTTTTACTCTCTGAAATTTTGTGCTCTGACAGTTGCAGGAGCAGTCAGACGGTGTGTAACTGTATGGGGAGGGGTGTCAAAGGACTATTTCCTTGCTGACTGTCCAGAAATAGTAATGCACAGGGAAATGGCAATGTCAGAGCTGTATTTATTCATAAATTAATGCAGGAACTGAATAGAATCCCAAAAAGTTTCTAAAAGGCCCAGTAGCTGATGGCCAAGACAAAAATGAGCAATCAATAAATAGGGCATTAGAGTACCAGCAATGCTATAGATCTTCTTCTTTTTCTAGTACGTTTGTTTTCTCTTGCTGCAGCCAGGGTTATGAGTCAGACTCCAGAATTAATAATTTTTTTTTTATCTCTATAAATGCTGCAAGAGATGCTGGGGTCCCGCTCGTGTTCCTCTTCTCCCTGCTCTAATTTCACATTTTTTTCTATCAAGTTGCAATGATACTACTGCTAAACTGACCTTCGTATTTGTCTTTTTCCCAGATAAGAACCTAAAAATGCAGATTTTCATTAAAAACTTAATTGCCAAAACCTGGAAACCTGTATAAGCACCCCACTTTAATCTCTGCGATCTTCTTTCTTGCCCTTTCTATCCTACTTCTTACCTGTTTCAATTCTGGTTTTCCAGAATTTCTTTTCCCCGGTTGCTCACTAATAAATTTTGAAGGACTCCAGGGATTTATTTACTCAGTTCAGACACTGAGGGAATAGGACTGATTCTCAGCAGTTAGAAAATAGCAAACTGGGTAAACGGTAGAACAGATTTGCATGCTGTCATCTGCAAATATTTTCTGGTTTGCAAGACCCCATGCTCAGTGCCCTGTGCACTTCACAGCTGCCTTGGCTGTCCTGGAAAGTAAAAGTACAGACTGGAGCTGGAGTGGCTTTTATTTCATGTTATTATAATTTTTTTTTTTTTTTTTAATGCATGCTCCTTCTTAGGCTGATCTCCTGGTGAAACAGCGTATTTTTCCCATTCCTTGCTGTCAAATACTGCATGTTCTTCCCTTTTGTTTGACACGCACCAATTTCTACTGATTACAAATCACCTATTGGGACTTAGCTAACAAGTTTGAATTTAGTAAATAACTGTGTCAGCCCTCACCGTGCCCGAACAGTTGTGTCTAGAAAAGCTTTTTCCATGTCCTTGACTGAACTTGTCAGTGAGCTTAAGAGTCATGTTTCATCTTCATTGGACACCTTGCTCGTGGTACCATCCTTCCACTAAAATCTTACCATCTGCTGACCTATTAACCTAATTCTCTTGAATTTTCTCAGGAAAAGAGAATGGGACAGAGGATTGGAAATGTTTGCTGCTCTATGACACAAAACAGTTCAGATTTCCAAGACGGTTGAGCAAGTATATATGTGGCAAAGAGGAGTCTCATCTCAGGGTGGCATTATAAGACAGACATATGCATATTTTTTTTAAAAAAAAGTATATATATAATATAGGATAATATAGTTTAATTTCAGTTTCTCCAGGGAGAAGCACTAAGTCCTGTTGCAATCAGTGTGCTTGGGAAAGAGGCATCCAACCACCAAAGAGAGTTGGGGTGTCTGGGGAGCAGACAAGTTATGGTATAAGAAATCAAATGGGATCTCTGATGGAAAAGGGATGGGAAAGTGGGCTGTGCCATTCTAGCTGGGAGATTTATGGAAAATTCCCACCTACAGTGATTTCTCTTGCTCATGGCCTTGGCACAAAGCTGTTCTTTGCTTGCCTATCATGCCAGCAATCATGATGTGAAGAGATTCCTTATTCACATTTCAATCCAGTTAGGAGTGGGTTTAAAAATAAAAAAAACAGCCATAGGGGAGAAATTCAGTTCAGCATAATGTAGTTTTCCAGCCAGGAGCCCTGTGGGGATGAAGGTGTACCTGTCGTAGTGGTGGCCATCATAACATTGAAGCAGTACTTCAAATGGTGATGCACAGGAGAATGACTTCAAAGGCAACCCAAAAAGACCCTTTTAACTTGGGCTAATAGGAGGGAGCAAGCTGGGAAGCACTTTTCATCACCCCTTTTGCTAAATAACAGGGTCTTCTTTAAGTCTGGGGTGTTTTGTAGCCCCAGTCGTGCCTGGTACCTGCAGTACTGTGCGCATAGCTCAGAGACCACAGATGCAACACACAGCCTCCAAGGACCAGCTGATAGTTGCTCCATCCATTGCGTCAGCTGCTTTCTACATTTATTACAAGTGTTGGGGGATTGTAAAATATATTTGAGCCATTGTGGCTGTATTTTCCGTGCTCTTCCTCGGGTAGATCCCTGCCCATTAATTCAGGCAAGACCTGGGAGGTGGGAGTGGGGGGTGACAGCTGATGGGTTGTGACCCATCGCCCCGAGATGCAGGGAACGCCAGAAGCTTTTAAAGGATTTGCGAAAGCTATTGGCAAACCCTTGAAACAAACACCTCCCGGAGGGTTTGGAGGAGAAGAGCTCAAAAGCCCAGACAGCTGGAAGTGAGAAGGCAGAATGCCACTGAGCCAGTGTCAGCATCTGCTTCCTGCAGACATCTGGCCCTGCTTGCGTCAGGAGAGGCGGCCGAGTGGACCTTTGGTCAGATGGATCTCCTGAGGGCACGGCACGGCAGGAATTAAGCGTTCCTCAGATGTCTCCATGTCCTGTCCAGGCTGACTTCTGGTGTTTGGGAGCCCTGGTCCCAAAGTCCTTAGGGGCATCACTCTAGCAGAGATGAAAATATTTTCCGATACTGCTGTTGCAAAGTAAATTATGAAATCTTCATCCTTCAAGAAAGGATCTTCATCGCCTTTGTGCTTTATTTAATTACATTATTACAAGCACGTATTGATCACTGATGTAGTTGCTTCACTTTTTCCAAGTACACATTCTTCACCCTTTATTTCTTCAGAAAACACAAGCCAATATCGCATGGCATGCGTGGGAGCTTGCAGCAAGCATCTTCAGCTCGTTGCCAAAAGCTCTTGATGTTCCGGGAAGTTCCCTGGCAGGGAAGAGGCTCCCAATTAAGGGACTCATCCAGAGCCTTTTAAAATGAGCTGACAGGTTCACTCTGGTGGTTGTTGGGCGGGCTCTAACTCACAAAAACATAGCTGTGCCTTTGTCACCTACCAAAAATAAATCTTTTTTTTTTTTTTTTTTTTTGGAGCTATGTTGCCTTCAGCCACCCCATATATCGAGAAATGAGGGGGAAAAGACACAGGCAGACAGAGGAAGATGTGTTGGCTCTACCAGCATCCTGCCTGCTGTGTTGCAACTACTGAGATAAAGGTTACGTTTTGCTTTTCCAACAGGAATGAATTTATATTATTGACTCTTCTTGTCTTAAATAAAAACATAGAGTGATCACACCAGATGACACCAAAGGTCTGTCTCGTCTGGCATTCTATCAGCAACCAGAAGAACGTCCTGAAACAGAGATGGTGGCTTATCATTTATAATTCTTGTCAATTTACTTTTCAAATACATGCAAGCAGTTTTAAAAGCCAACACCTTCTATGGCAATTAGTTCCACAGTTTTAAGTGTGCAGGATGAGAAAAAATGCCGGTTTTAAAGTGGGTTTATTTTTTTGGGTGGGCCATCTGCTCCTCTTACAAGATGCCTCGAAGTCCTCAAGTGTGCTGTTGACTTCTTGGTTTGCAGAGAGCTCAAGACTGTGATGTCTGAGAGTATAAAGACATAATTTTTCTTTACTATATTTACAGTTTCTAGCATCTTAAATAATTTGGTAAGAGCTGTAGAACTCAGTCCCACTTTGTCTTTAACAAAAAACACACTTTATAGAAAAAGATATTTGGAACTGGAGCTAACCAGCTGCAGCACCATTCTGCATTTTGACAAACAGCTGCTCAGTCAATAATTTGACATTTTTTACTAATATGTGTGCTGGTGATATAGAAAGTCGGTAACATCTTAGTCAAGCAGGTGTTAGTGAACCTTCCCAAAAAGCCATGCAGCTTTTCAGATTTGCTCCGTATGGCAAGTTGCACAAGAACTACTCTTCCAGGTTTGAGTAGGCAAAGGATTTCTTTAGGACCAAAGGAAAGGAGAGCGAATGCAAAAAATCATCCCCACAAAGTCTATTCCAGTGTCTGTATTTGGATGATCACTTAAAAAGCTGGAGTAGGGCTGGAGTTAAGCGGTAAGATGCTGAATTGGGGGTTTTCAGCTGCTTGATTTTCCCCATTGTCAAATATCTTGCTTCCAAATTTCTTGAATTTCAGGGCAATTGACTTGGAAATGAGATGCGGCTTTATTTTGTAATAACAGCGAACAAAACGGGTTGCAGTCGCGCAGCAGTAAACACCGCGTTAAGAAGGAAAAACAAATGATTATGTATTTGAGCATGATCAGCCAGCAGCAGAATTGGAATGTTTTGTGCCTGCCTTCTCCATCACCTGCCTCGTGCTGCATTTTGAGCAGCCGCTTTGCATTTCACGAGCTTGTTGCCATAAAATACATAATTGTGAAAATACATCAGTTACTGAAGGTATAGAGTCAATTGTATTAATAGAAGGCTTTTGCACAAAACGTACCTTTTTTGTTTACTGTCATATAAAAAAAAAAAAGAGAACAAATATCTGGCTTTTTATTTACTCTATCAAACAAAAAAATTATTTGGGGAAAAATAACAATTAGGAGACAATTAGCAGTAAATTCAATAATTTACTACTACTCTTCTAACAGAAAGTACATGAATAAAGTAGCTCCAGTCTCATGCTCGGAGTCAATTGCATGACTCAAAGGTAGTTAATAAATCATCAAGTTGTTTTGAGTCTTAAAAGATAATTGTTAGTTTATAAGAGCACAGATTAGTAATAGTTCTGGCTTTGTTATAACTGAGTCATAGCCTGGGAACTAAAACTCTGTGTTTGCTTTCCTTTGAGGATGCAGTCCTCCAGAGCAAGCACAATATTCCTCCTGCTGAGTTTAAAATATATATAATGTTGGGCGATGAGATTGTGCCAGATTGAGGAGAGCAGAATTACAAGGGGTTTATAGTTACGCGTGTATCTGCTTCCACTTACTGCACTGAATGCCTCAGAAAATTTTTCTGGTGTCTTTTTGCCTTAGCATTATTTCAGAGCTTGGAAGAAACCTATTGCTAAACTAGGTGATGCATGGGAAATCCACAGAGGTATTATATTGCTGCTTTTTCATAGAATCATATAATAGAATCGTTAAGGTTGGAAAAGACCTCAAGGATCATCAAGTCCAACCATCAACCCAACACCACCTAACTCATAGAATCACAGAATCATTAAGGTTGGAAAAGAATTTTTATTAGATAACAAAGCTGCTACAGCACTATTGATACAAAATTATATGTTCTTATTATAAAGATTTAAAAGTAGGACAATTTGGGGGATGTGTCTTCTTATATGATCTTCTTCACTCATCCTCACCAGGATGAGTGAAATAAGTTAGTTGTAGAAATTACCATAAGGGTCAGATCAGGTTGTTCTTGCTTACTTAAATGAGTCTAACCCTGAGACTGCAGTTTGCTTTTCTCATTCGGAGGATGTGGAATATCCTGGAGGGGCTGAAGGCTGCTTCTGGTGTTGGCTGAGTCTTCCAAATTCTTCCCCTTTGCTTCTTCTTATGTTTTTGTTGTTGTTTTGGGTTTGGGTTTTTTTGGTTTTTTTTTTTTTTTTTGCAGACAATATCTGTACTATGCAAAAGAAAAAAAAAGAAAATGAAAACAAAAAAACCCAATATGTTTTCTGTCCTGGAGCAACTTGTAGTGTTTTGGGGTTTTTTACATTCTTAAAGAATAAGATTTTGATGTCAACATATTATTGTCAACAATAAATACTGACAATTGAACCAAAACGTTTTATCCTACAATTTCAAAATTATGCTGCTTTTGTCAAACTGCTGAAATGCTGGTTTATGACAAATGTTTTCTAGTTGAAAAAAAAAAAAATCCATAGTCCAGATTGAATGTGTTAATAGGGAGAGGAGAAAAAAAGTGATGGTAGAAGAGCTCCAGAGGAAATCACGTTTGCTTGGGAAAATGCTTCCATGAAAATACTCCTGCTGGCTCTGTTCAGGTTTGTAAGCATTAAGTGGAACTGAAAAATACAGCACTGAATTGTAATTCTCTTGAGTCCCTTTAAAAAAAATAAATAAAAATACAGGTGCCTACGGGGGATGCAGAGACAGAAGTAGGAATTACTGCCAGGGATGCTGTGTGTGAACTTACAGCTGCTCTGCACAACTACCCGTGATGCAGACAAGATAATTCGTGTTAGTGAACCCTCAGAGCAGGTTTACAACCATGTGTAATCGTAAGGGGAAAAAAAAGAGAAAAAAAATGCTCTAGTTTAGTGTTGTGGGTTTTTTTTCCTAATTTCTGTGTTATTTACACAACTATGCACACGTGTTTAAATGTACATCCTTGGGTGTCATCATGTTCAATGGCATTCAAAAAAATGATTCCTGCTTATGATGCCTCCCTGGATGGCTGCTTTCCTCTATAAGGGCTTTAATTTATAAACAAACTTATATACAGTGCAATGTGATGTGCTTCCTCCTCAAATCTCCTCTTCTTTTTATGGCCGGGACGGATTTGGTCTTGTGTGTCAGGCTTGTAACTGCATATAAAACAACTATCATTTATAAATTTTTCATGCATAAAAAATTGAGGGTTTTTTCTGGGAGGATCCATAGTTCCCTGGAATTAGGATGCAGTGCCTAGTTACTTTGTGATCATTATAAGGCACCATTATAATATGAAATGTTTAATATTAAGTCTCGTTATTTAAAAATAGTGTGTTCCTGATAGAAGCATATTAAAATAATTCCATCTCTAAAAATGTAGAATAATATATTTTGCTGGCTTTCATTCTGCATGCAGAGTTATTTAAATACAGTGGGGTGGGCCATTTGAATTAGATGGTGATTTTAACACAGTTGTGATTTGGCTGTAGTACAGTAGAGTAACATTGGGCCCTCATCCTTGGGAGAAGAAGTTGGTGCCAGTTTGCATTTAGTACATTTCTAACAACCCGTTATTTTCTCAATCATATTTTCGTATTCAGTGTTACGAACAACCCATAATGATTTTTGATTTAATTTATGTCAGACAGGTTATTCAGCAGGGGAAAAGGGTCTTCACCATTGTAGATGTGCTATTTTTAAGATGATTTTTCTGTAATGTGTCATCCTTCAGCAACATAATTCCCTTTCTGAGCTCTCCTGCCTATCAGGATCCCACCCCTGACATTCTCTAGCATCAGCCACAAGCTACAGGTTATAGAATCATAGAATCACAGAATCACAGAATGGTTTGGGTTGGAAAGCACCTTAAAGATCATCCAGTTCCAATCCCCTGCCATGGGCAGGGACATCTTCCACTAGCCCAGGTTGCTCAAAGCCTCATCCAGCCTGGCCTTCAGCACCTCCAGGGTAAATCTCCTAGGGTTATCTCCTACATGCAGCAAACCCAGAATCCTGATGACTTTGGTTTTGCTCATAGCAACACAGTAAGTTATGAGTTAAGAAGAGAAATACCATGTTGCAACACCAAAACTAGAGATAAATTAGCACCTAAGGAAGGTGGATGGATTGCAGAGCTCTGCAATACCATGAAATAATCAGTGTCCCTTCTCATTTATAGACCTTTTTCCCCAGAGAGCTGCACGTCACACACAATTTTGGTTAGGGGTCAGAAGTCTAGAGGTTTACAGGAACAGAGAAGACCCTTCAAGGCGTGATTCATCCTGTGATGGGCATGCAGGCAGCTGGTCTGGATGGGATCCCCTGCTTTCGGCAGCATCATCCAAGGCAGCTGCATCCCATTCAGAGGCATTGACTGTGTTTCCTTGGGGACTAAAAAAAGGAAAAGCCTCCAAGCAGCATATTACCAATGCGAAGCCCAGTGATGAATAACTATCCTCCAGTTTTTCTGTTTTGGCCTTCCAACCGTTAAATAACGTAGTCAACTGCCACCGCCATGCTCCAAATTAAGGATGAAATATTTATAGGACTGGAGCTGTCTGTTTGTCTGTATGAATTCCTGTTTAATTCTACTTTGTTAGGAGCTCTACAATATTAAAAGACCATTTTAAGATCTTTTAAATTGACAGGAAGGCATCAAAAGAGCAACATCCTCTTTTACAGCATTTAGTTTAAGAATCTGCTTGAGCCTGGAGTACCCAATTTGAGGGTGGGTTTTTTTTTTTGTTTGCTTGCTTGTTATGTCTGAGGAATGTGCTTGGTGATGGGCTGAAGTCTCCCTGTAGCAGGGCTGTAACATCCTTTGAACCCAAAAGGCTTCTCGGTTGGTTTCCAAAGCCTAGAGCAGAGAACCTGATGCCCTTGGATGAAGCTACAACTTGTCCCATGAGCAGTGGACCGCCTCAAGGAACACTTCTGCAAGTAATTGAGCTTTTCACAACCCACAGTCTTGAATTCCAGTGCCATCCCTTTCTCAGCCAAGAAAACAGAGCAGAGTTTGCAGCTCCGTGCCTTCCATCTCGTTGGGAACTGGGACAGAAGCAGCTATTGCAGTGGGCTGCAAAGGCTTACTCCTTAAAGAAGTGGCTCCTTTTCCTGAAGCACATCAGGCTTAGCAGTTTGATGTCCTGGAGATATATTCTATTGAAGAGCAAACCTACAACAGTTCGTTTATCAGTGAGGATGGTGAGGAAGCAGCTGAAGACGGCTGCGGGAAGCCCAGTGTGTCATGATGTAGGTATTGTGTCCCACAGTGGAGAAAAGGCATTTAGACCACATGGATTAAGCTAGCTAATAAGCAGAAGGAAGAAATAATTTCCGCACAGACATTTAATTATATTGGACTGGGCTAATTACCTTCGCAGCTCACAGTGTGTCACCGTGGAACACTGATCAGCGTTGTCATCTGCAAAACATTGAGCAATGAGTAATACCAGCTGGGTAGCAATGTAAGGACAAGCCTGTGTTTACTACATCTGCTTTTTGAGTTAAAAGCTGGCTTTCAGCTTTTTTCTCGGCTTCGTTTACGGAGTGGGAAGCTTTTTGCTTCGGGAGGGTCTAACCATCAAAGGTGCATGTTGGGGCTGGGTGATGGGAGTAGGTCAAAACCAGGGCTTCAGGTTGGGTTTTCTCCTCCTAATTTTCGCTCCTTAAGTACAGGGAATTTAGTAGACTGTATACTATTCCTCTATTGTATATATTTCTATTTCTTGACAGTCATCAGTCTACCAGACCCCTGCTTTGAATTTAGTTATTATTAACATCAATTTGAAGTCTTACATCAGGTCTTTTCCCCATTTCAAGACTTGGCAGAGGGGTTGTTCAAGCCGGTGATGATGGCAAATCAGATTCTGATGGCTCTGTTTGCAGTTGCAGCCTCTGAACAAGAAGTAAGTGGCATTGACTGGTGATGCATATGATACAGTTAAGCTTTTAAGTATTTGGTGCGATAAAGCAGATACGTGTTGTCCCAGCTTGTCCCCGTCCCTATGGGGTGTCGCTGGGCTACAGAAGGGGAGCTGGAGCCAGCCTCAGCACTGGGATCTTGTAGAGCAACTGGGCTGGCTGGAATATCACCCTGAGCATTTTAACATTTAAAAATAAATAGATTGTGTTCTTGCTAAACAAAGTCAGGGCTTATTTTAGGCAAAGGCATAATGTGAGCATAGCTTTTGAAAGACACTGGAGCGCTCCCGTTACAGCATTGGGACTTCATGTGCAAAGCTCATGTTACCTTTATGTTTGGTTCCCATAACAAATGTCCGAAAGCTGATTTTTCGAAATGGTTTTCCTATTAGGAAAGTGTATTATTTATTTATAACATCAATGTGGATGATCACCTAAGGTATCTGTACTTAACACAAAAGATTCAGGTTGTTACACACGGCATTATTTAGGAGTGCTCCTTACAGGTGCTTAATGACCTGCTAACATTTTATTAGCCTGAACCTTGGTATCACTGACCCTCAAAAACTTTGTCTGGGGCTCAAACTTTCCATTTGAAAGTGAAATTTAACCGGGAAATAAATTATAGCTGTGCCAATTGTGTGGGCCAGTGTGTGAACTCGTCCGACCCTGTGGCTGGAATGGGAGCTGTGCTGGCACCTTCGTAGCTGGGATGCTGCACACCTTGCCAACAGGGCTTAGACAAAGGTTTGTTACTGGGCACTCCGCAGCGCTCTGGTAGACAATGGGGTTATTTCCCAAGGAGTCAGCTTTGATGGGTCTGGAAGCCTTCGGCAGCTTTCTTCAATGCATCAGGCTTCCCAATGAGTAGCGGGGAAAGAGGACCCCAGCCTCAGTGGGCTGAGATTAACTTTTTGTTTGTAGGTCTTTACAGGATAGACTGGACCAGGCTGCCTTTTCCATGACTGAGTTATCTGCTTTATTAAAGCCTCACCATTGCATCAGCACCATTAATAGGCACCTGGCTGCGTGGGAGCCCATGCAGCCCTTCTCATGTTCACCAGGACCTCTGTTTTCCTTCCCATGGCCCCATCTTCCTGTGCTCAGCCCTGTGGCCGTTGATTCTCAGAAGGTTTAAGGCTCCAAACCTCCTCTCTTTTGTTGTCCTTCTCTAAACGCAAGATCCTTGTCCCCAAATCCATTTCCTTCTGTGCTGACAAACTATGCTGGCAGAAATCCTGTCTTTTCATTACCTGACTGTCATTATCAAGCTTGCACCTCCTTTCTCTTCCCAACAGCTCACTGCTTTTCTCGTTTTAAAGAGAAAAAGGAAAAGATGCAGTTCTCACAACTTTCTGTCCCACATCCCACCACAGCAGTGTCCTCCTCCTTTGCTGCTGTGAATGCAAAATGCTCTCACCTGGTCTCTTCTAACCCATCTTCATGGCTTCTCTTAACATATATCTTGTCTGTAATCTGTATCTTCCTTTACCCTTTTGCTTCATTTCTTGCTCTATCTTGGATCTTATCCTTCACCCGATGAAGATATTTTAATTGCCTCAATCACAGAAATGAGCCATCTTCCCCAGGTGCTGTCCCCTTCTCCTCTCTTCTCACCACTGGTACTATTTATTGGATTGAAATTTGTTGGGATTTCTTGCCTTCCAGTACTACAGCATCATTGACTCATTATTTAAGCTGGGAGGGACTTGCAGAGGGCATCAAATACAACTCTGTGTTCAAAATGAGTCTAATTGGAGCAGGTCACTCAGGCCATGTCCAAATGCATGTCCATGCATTACCCTAAACGCATGGATTTTTAAATTATTTCATTTTCTTTCTTCAGTTTCTGGTCTGTCAACCCTACTGTTGGTCTTTTCGTGAAGCCACTCTTAAGCATTCATTAAAAGACCCAGGACCAGCCATCCATTTTTGTCCTTTTAGAGTTGTCATTGAAATTCAGAGCTGCCAACGCTGGCCTTCTCTTGACATCTCTGACTTTCTTATAATTATCCATGGTGGGGGAGCTGTGTCTGTTCTTCAGCTTCCATGCAGGGATTCGCAGGGGTTATTTCCTCCTGTGTGTCTTTCTCCTCTCTTTACTGTGACTTCAGCTCGTTATCTCTGTCCTGACATCTCACAGCTCATTTCTGGACTTGTCTCCCTCCAAACAGGAGTCTCAGCTGTTTCTTTGAAACCCTCTAGAGATGGCTGCCTGCCAGTGTGCTTCCAATCAGTTCTGCAGAATTCCCATTAATTTCTTCCTCCATGCACAGCAGGGCTGTCCCATCTCTCCTTCATGTCTACAAACCACATGTCATCTTCAGGCTTTTCTCTGAAACCCCACCACCAAGCTAGGTCAAATCTGGCAAGTTCTCTCTGTAGGAAGTCTCCAAGACACTTTCATATAGCAAAATCCTCCAGAAGTTTCATGGTCTTCTGTTACTCCAAAGCCATTGTAAGACTGCTGCTACAATTACTGTTATCTGAAATGATTGCTTTGACCAGGACCCTTTTATTTGTGTCCTAACTCCTCTGCTTTCTTGCCTCAAACACCATACCTTCATCTTTGCTTTCATGCCTTACCTCCATCCAACCTTTCCCCATGGTCACTAGTGATTTTGCCATCTAATGCTCATTTATTACACTTATCTACAAAGTATCTTTTTGCTTTGTCCTGATGCCCTCCAACCTGGGAGAACTTCCCTGGAAAGCCCCTCAAAGGTTTCCAGGCTTCAGTCCACCTTCACACTCATCTTTACGACCATGCATGTGAAGTTATTTCACAAGAATAGTGATGTGGTTAGACCACCTCTTGTCATTCTAAGCTGTTGTGTACAGTTTTCTTCTAGATAATTTCTCCTGTTCCTCACCAGAAACTCTTCTTTCTCTTGCCCTGGAACTGGAGTGTAGATTTTGGACCAACAGAATAAATTGCTCCTGCCGTAATTAGGAAATATACAGGTCTTCACCACCAGACCCTCTAGAAGATGCTGGTTTGCTGTCAATAAATATATTTCCTATATTTGTTTCATCAAATGTATATGTTTGTTACAAAGGTCTCTGCAGGCTTTTCCTGTTTGAAGTCCAGAGTGATTGTGGCCAGTTTGCAGCCATTTTCAGAGGTTTATTTGTGTTTATAGTCAATAAAAAGTGAAAAAACTCGTAAGTACTGAGGCTGTGGCAACCTTCATCTCAATTTAATTTTAGGTTTGTTCAGTCTGAAACAAGTGCTATCAGTTTATATGGCAGAACTTCCCTAATGAAGCAATTTTACTCTGACTGCTAAAGGGGCTGGCGGAGATTTAAACTAATATAATTTTTATATTACTATCAAATTCATTTTTTTTCCCCTCAGCCTCTGGACTTTATAAAATCAAGTTTTTGATTCCTGAAGTCTAAAGCTATAAACCGCGCATCTTTAAGGCACTTACTAAATGCCATTATTTCCTCAATCATATTATAATTAAATGAAAAAATGTTTTCAGTTATAGAGTTGAGAAGAAGCAGAAACATTTTAAAATAGGTTTTGCCATGATCTTACGAAGATGATAATGACTGTTACAGCAGGTTAATCATCATTTGTCCTAGGTGCTATTTTATTTTCCTATTCCATAGTGTAATTTTAGATACAAGATGTCTGGGAACTTTACAAAGATGTTGTCTTAAACTGTGCCATAATGTGAGTCTTGTACTTTTGTTTTCTTTCAAACAGAGACCACAAACTAGTGAAAAGAAAATAAACTTGGCAAGAGGGGCTCAGCATTAAGTAAGGAGAGAGGGATGGTGGTTTTGTTGGCTTGACTTTGCTCTCTTGGGTCCAAATCCACTTCATATTTTCCTAGTGTTTAATTTTTTAAAAATACTGCCTCTGCTGATATCACAAAGAAATTCTTTTTAAAATATTTCTTCGAAGTTAAGCTGTCTATTCTCTTTGGTACCTTCAGTGTTGAGGTGACGAGATGAAGTCAACTCCAGGTGAAGAATCAGTAACGTTAGCAAGAGCCCAGTGATAATCTAGCTAAAAATCTACAAAAGGCTTTAATGTGAGGATACCCTACTTTTTAATTCTTGTATGTCTTTGGCAATGCCTGCATGACTTTTGCACCATGCTGTGGTGGAGATGGTGACGTGAAATACGTGGATGACCTTCTTTTGGTCCTGGATTGTAGCTTTCAAAATTATTTTTCGCCTTCTGCAGTTGAGTCGGTGGGGTCATGCTTAACACAGGGGAAAAAGCCACCAAACTGAAATAAAGTCTGGAAGAGGGAAATGTATGTAAAACTCCTTGCCAAGAAATTACTTTTATAGACTGAAGACATACAGCTCCTTTGTGCCAAGTTGGTGTGCAACTCCAGCCTAGAGCCATCTCCTCTGCACACTTGATTGCAGAAGTGATCAGGAGCATCATCTCATCTCTGCAGCATGACCAGCTGACAGGAATTAAGCAAGGTAAAACTCAAAGGAAATATTTGGAAGTTAAATGGAGCGGAGCATATGTGTACAAGCTTTTATGCAACAGCTGTAGAGTAAATCTTTCTTCCATCAAATAACTGGGAGGTAATACATGTTACCCACCGCATCTGCTGGTGATGGCTCCTCTGTGATTTAAATATCTTGACCTTGGACATTTTGAAATTTCCTCCATTAATGGCTGAAACTTTGCCAAAAAGACCTAGAATGAATTTTAAACTCAATATTAGTCTGTTCTGAAGCCAGTTATTTCCAACATCTTACATTACCGTAGGCTAATGTATGGAATCACAGAATGGTTTGGGTTGGAAGGGACCTTAACTAACGACCATCCAGTTCCAACCCCCCTGTCGTGGGCAGGGACACCTTCCACTAGCCCAGGTTGCTCAAAGCCTCATCCAGCCTGGCCTTGAACACCTCCAGGGATGGGGCATCCACAGCTTCTCTGGGCAACTTAGGCCACTGCCTCACCAACCTCACAGGAAAACATTTCTTCCTAATATCTCAGTCTTTCAGTTTATAGCCTTTCCCTCTCATCCTATCCCTCCACCCCCTGATCAAGAGCCCCTCCATCTCTCCTGTAGCCCCCTTTCAGCACTGGAAGGTGCTCTAAGGCCTCCCCGGAGCCTTCTCTTCTCCAGGCTGAACAGCCCCGACTCTCTCAGCCTGTCCTCGAACGGGAGGTGCTCCAGCCTCTGACCATCTCCATGGCCTCCTCTGGCCCCACTCCAACAGCTCTGTGTCTGTCCTGTGCTGAGAACCCCAGAACTGGATGCAGCACTGCAGGAGGGGGTCTCACCAGAGTGCAGTAGAAGGGAAGCATCCCCTCCCTTGACCTGCTGGTCATGCTGCTGGTGATGCAGCCCAGGACATGGTTGGTTTCTGGGCTGCCAGCACACATTTCCAGGTCATGTTGAGCTTCTCATCAACCAGCACCCCCAAGTCTTTCTCCTCAGGGCTGCTCTCAATCCATTCTCTGCCCAGCCTGTGTTTGTGCTTGGCGTTGTCCCAACCTGTGTGCAGGACCTTGCACTTGGCCTTGTTGGACTTCATGATGTTTGCCCAGGCCCACCTCTCAAGCCCGTAGTGCTTTTAAAGTAAAGATGCCTCTAGTTGTGATTTTTCTCTCCTGTCTTGCCTCTGAAATCCTCATCTAAAATTCTCCTGGTGCTCTCTTCAAGCTTTCTCTGAATATATCTGCATTAAGGAAAACTGAGAGGGGGCATAAAAAAGTATTTGGTTCTTGTTCTTCATGTGACCTGGAGTTCGTATCATGGTTTTTAACAGTTCTTCATGCCAGAGTGAAAGTGTGGTTTAATCTAGAAGGTGACCCTTGTATTACACAATTCTTAAAAATTAGTTGAATTTACTGGAGTGAGGGAGGAATGATGTGCAGGAGGTAAGCAAAAATGAAATGAACATTGGCTGAAGGGGAGCTCTGAAGGTCTCTGCTCTGAGCTCCTGCTTGCACCGGGACTGTCGTAAATGCTGAAGCAAATTCATCATTGTCTTGTCCAGCCTATTCTTGAAAATATCCATAGATAGAGAGTCGGTCACCAGTCAACCTATTGCACTGCTGTAAGATTTTCTTAAGTTTTCCTTCATGTCCGATGTGAACTTCCTAAATGACAAATTCTGGCTGTTCCTTTAAGAAAATTCCTGGGGAAAAAATACCAACAGAAGTAATTTAAACCAAACAGTCTGGCATTTGACAGGGAGCTGTTTGGCAGCTGTTTGCTTCAAAAAGCTGTTGAGCCCAGTCTTTTATTGTAGTGAAAATGGGAATATATCTGATCTGCATGGGCTTTGGGAGGGGTCCACCAGAGCAAAGGAGTTAATTCATATGCATCACAGGATATTTTTTAATCTTGTATCATGTGTCCTTTCTGGACAGGTTCCTAGAGACTTGGAGAAAGACTTAAATAATTCAGCAGTTTTGGAGCCATCCCTCTACCTAGGGGAGGTGAAAATCTTTTGAGCTCTGTGAAAGTCTGAGCCTTTTGTGATGCTGGTTTGTTGCCCTGATACTACAAAGAAGCTAGGGAAGGTTTAGATTTTCCACTAACCCCAGCATTCGTCCTTGGGCAAAGTCTGATGTGTTACAGATAAAGATAACTGGCTCTCTGAGCAGGGCATCTCAGAGGAATGCAAGCTCATTTAGAAAATGTTTTATCCTTCTAAAACTATTCACAACAGGTTAGCAATAAAGTATTATAGTTAACCTCATAGCCTTATTTTTCCTTTTTTTTCCTTTTATTGCTGTAGAAGCTATTTTTCCCATACGGAGATATTGGATTAAGGATAGTGAGAGAGTGGAAGGGATGTATTTTAGTTGTCAGGAGCTTTGATTTAGTAATGAGACACTGACACTGCGACACCATGTTCTTCCTTGCGCTCAGGAGAAGCATTGGGCCGCTTCACAATTTGTGCGTCTTCATTTTCCATCCAGACTCAAGATGTTATCAGCACCCAAGGCTGTAAGATGAGGCAACCAGGGGAAGAGGGAATTTATTTCAGACCCCAAAGACCAGCAATTTTCACAAATTTTGTTGCTGATGCTCCCCAACAGCCGCAGCAGTCCTCAACATACCTGTGACTTTGGGGATCGTTTTGTTGGCAGTATTTGCGTGCTCAAATGGCTACAGAGTTTCCAAATTATTTGCACTTTATTGCCATACTTTCCAATATTTTTCCATCTCCTTTGCTTTTCTAACCAAGGACAATATTTGAATATGTATGATTAAGTCCCATCACATTTCAGAAAACACAAGGGGAAGGCAGTAGTGTTTATTTGCAAACCATTGCTTCTGCAAAAAAAAAAAAGAGCAAGCCACTGTGTTCGGGGAATTAGTTGACATATGTGCCAGTAACCACAGGGTAATGCAGCCAGCTGTATTTGTGTCTTTAAGAGCCCTGTGCCTGCAGAGTCAGCCTTGCCGGTCCCCAGACTCATTTGCGATGTTCAAACTCAGCTGGGTTATCTCTGCGCAGCACCGCTCGTCCACAGAGGCAAACCTTTACATGGCAGATTCAGCAAGGATAAAAAAATAGGCTTTTTCTCAGAGGTTGTTTTTCACAAACAGCAGATGTGACTTAATGATGTGAGACGTTAGAACTATACCAAAAGATATTTATTCATCTCAGTAGGCATGGTTTGCTGGGTAACGTTAGACATGATCAAATCCACTCTAATGGATTTCATCGTGGTCGTTGGCATGTATTTTATCTCTTTCCATGTGATGAGATTTATGAGATGATGAATAATATGGTTTCTCGTGTTCCCAAAAAGGAGCAGGAGCACGGTCTCATCCAACATTCCAACCAGAAAATGAGCAGCCGGGTTGATAGGAAGCACGTCATTGATGGGCGTGCAGTTGAAAATGAAGGTGGCATGTTTGCTGGTAGTCTTTGATAAGGTTCTGCTAGAATTAATTTGCTGGTAGCATTGCAGCCTTTTGCTAATTACTGCCCTGACTCTTTGCAAATGTTCCCTCCTGACATCGCCTGTGGTGGTTTATGGATTTTATATGGCACCATCCTGCCAGGGAAGGACACACTCCAAGATACACGGTTTAATTAGGGCACACTGTCATTAGGGTAATCGTCTGCAATCAGGCAATAACTCATTGCTTGCCGGTCATGGCATCTTTTTCCAATTCCCTTGGTCTTTCTAGTCCAAAGGGTCTCTTGCAGGAGCTGTAGGGTCTAATGAGAGGCAGGGCTTGGACATGGGTTTCTCCACTTCTGAAATAGTCAGAGAGTGTGAGTGGGCTTCACCAAGAATGTATCTGTGGTACGTATATGCTCCGTGAAGGTGGAAGGACCTCGGTTTTCTCCATTTACTTCCTTGCCCAAGAAAACACTGCTGACACAATTTAGTTACCCCTTTCCACCACCTCCCTGTTTTGCTTCTTTTTTATGTCCATTGGTAGGTCGTAAACCTTCATGCCAACTTTGTCCAAACTTGAAAGGAAAAAATGGAGATATGAGTAGGTTCCTACACTCATTCCTAGAACAAAAATACATGAAATTTTTGGAAATGAATTTTCTTTACTTCTGTGGATCGTGAAGCATCATGTTGGCTGCGCCAGCTCCAGAGGAGCATACAGAGATGGTCACTGATGCCTTCAGTGTAGAGGCATCAAGAATCAGACATGCAACAAATTCCTGTGATTTTATTCAAATAAAATATTATACTGGTGTTCCTTGATTTCAGCAGTTTAAACAAGGAAAAACTAAACAGAAACCCCAAGTTCCTAATGGGTTTAATTCTGGACAAGTTACTCAGAAGAGCTTTTTTTTTTGTTACGTAGGCTTTGATCTCAGATTTTATTTATGCTGTTTAACGGGATGACATTCTACTCATTTAATATGTTTTTAAAAGTAATTGGTTTATTAATAATAGGACTTTGTTTCCTCCAAAATCTTTGATTCTTTAACAAGGTTAAAATATCAATATATCCCAAAGTGAAATAATTATTTGAGAGAGTTTGAGGAGTTTTTTTCTATTCCCTGTTTTGTTTCTCTCTAGTGACTTATTAAATTATATGCTAAATGGCAGCTGTTGAGTCCTTCATTAAGAAAATGGGTCAAAGACCGTTTCACAGGGCTCTGGATGCCAAACTTCTGTCACTGCTGCTCTGGAAATGACTTTTCTGCAAGTAATCTTTGCAAAATTGTGTGATTTCCTACTTTTTAAATTTTATTTTCCAAATGCTTTCATAAGAGCCGATCAGTGGTACCAATCTAAAAAAAACAAAAAAAAAAAAGAAAAAAAAAGAAAAAATACTTAGAGAAGCAAGAATAATATACATGTGTAGGTATAGAAACTTAGTCATCTTAGTGCCTGTGAAATATTTTATACTGTTCAGATTTTACTGAAGTGTGACACCTGCTCTGTTCAGCTGCATTGCTATTTATTTTGAGGAAATATGATGCGAATAAATGTTTTCCTCTTTATCTGACCAAGTTTCTTGGTCTTTTGGCTTTGTCTAGCTTTATAACGAGGCCGGTAGATGCGTACCTTATGCAGAGTAGGTCTGCAAGGCTGTAGTTTCTGGAAGTCTTCAGATTGGCCCAAGATTTAATTGAATTGTCCTTGAATGTGATAATTAACATTTAATATGTCTTAAAGACACTTTTGTCACCCACTGGCCTGATTAAAATAGTAACGGAATGTGTGTGGTAGGATGTTAGGGCACTTTTTAATTTTTTTTTAATGAAAAAACACATCATTTCATACCTCTGGGTTGTTTCACATAGAGAATATTATTAATTACTTGCTATTGAGACACCAGTTCATTACAGTAATTCAGAATAAATTACAAGAATAATTGGTTTAAATCCTTAATAGATTTGGCAGGCAGGTAGGTACTAACATCCTAGTCTCAGCGTTATGTCACGTAGATTCTGCTTTAGTCTTTCATTTCATCCACACTAAAACCACATTTTACCTACAAAAATATCAATATTAATTCCTATAGACAACAACTTTTCTCTGTCTGTCTGGCCTTCTGAAAATTCCATATCAAATAGCGTAAATATTATTGAGTGATTTCTATGAGAAATCCTGATGGAATTCGGTCCACTGGAAGTGGTTTTCCCATTGGTAGAGGATGATTTTGAAGTGTTGCTGCCATCTCAAGGTCTCCATGGTTGTGATAAGAATTAAATACTGGAGCAGGAGATGGCAACAGCAGTTTCAGTAAAGAAAAAGCTGCTTAGTAAGCATGCAAAACCTGCTACCATACAAATCTCAGTGTTAAGGCATATTAAAATGAGCATTTCTGAGACAGAGATTAAGTGGTTTTAAATTAGTACGGTTTTGTTCTTTAGGTTCGCATGGCAGGAAAATATACAGATTAGCATTCGTGAAATCCTAGTGTAGATACAGGAAACATTAACTTTAATTTTTAGAAATTAAACAGGAAAAAATTATTCCTTATTTCCAAGTAGGGACCATTTGTATTTATTCTGAGAAAAAATGATCTAGTCTAACTTGCAGCCTTGTCGTGTAAGTTGATAATATGAAGAGCTCATTTCTGGCGTCGATCTAGAGTCTTACAGTCGTGGTGTGCAGAGTTTGGTACTGCAAGTAAATGCAAGAAAGTCATAAATCTACCACAGACTCATGGTAAGACCTCAAGGATCATCCAGGAGAAGACCTACCATGGCCCCTCGGCCGCTTGACCTCCTTACGCCTTGAGTTCGACTCACGCTTCCAGAGTGCGTTAGCGAAACAATGGTCCTTGGCATGTACATACCAAGGTTTGATCGGTGGGATGTCAGCAAATTTCAAGGCCAGGCTGGATGAGGCTTTGAGCAACCTGGGCTAGTGGGAGGTGTCCCTGCCAATGGCAGGGGGTTGGAACTGGATGATCTTTAAGGTCCCTTCCAACCCAAACCATTCTGTGATTCTATAAATCTGTCCATGATGAACTGGATGCAATTACAGCGTTTTAAACCAGTTAAGGTTCCATGTCTGGCTCAGGGGCAAAGGATAAGGAGGAGATATCCATCTCTTTTTCTTCTTCACCCTGAAAAGACCGCAACCAGGGGGATGACTATCTGCAGCAGATCTCCTTCGTGCCTTCTCACAGCTGTTGTGGTTTATTGGATTTCCCTTCCCAAGCGGATGTGTTCCCCAAGGGACAGCACAAAGGCAAGCTTCTCTGCCTAGTAAAAAGGCAGAGCAGACCTCATGGTAGATAACTGTCGCCGAGTACCTGCCTTGCAACCGTTGCACCCCAACGCTGCCCGTAATCCCTCTTGTTCGCTGCAGCAGTAAGAAAAGCTGATTAAAATTAATAAAATGAGGCTTTTGTTTAGCAAAATATCTCCTTCTGTCTGCAGGTGCCTATGCTTTAGTAATTTATGTTTTGCACTTTCGAGTGTTACCACCTGGATGAGCAGCTGAGGTTCGGGTACCGCATCTCACAGGTGGATGGGCAGACGTCCCAAATTCACCTGCTGCCTTCCCCACCAGTACTGGCTTTTGGAAGAGTTAGGCTTTGGCTCGGATCGCATTCACCTAGGTGACTACAAAGGGCCAAAGGAAATTGAGTTCATGGATCTTTTGTTAGACCTTAGTTGTGAATCTGGGTAAGTGCAGCAAATAATGTGGTATTATTATCTTTATATATATTATATATATAATATCAGAAAATACCATGGTATCGTGCATCTTTAGCAAAATTCTGCCAATATTTAGCTTGTGTATGTGTTTAGTGAACACGTGACTTTAATATGTGTCATAAAATGATACTGAGGGACTAAGTCTTTGAATAAAATAGTGGTACAGAGATAAAAGTTTGTTAAAATTCCTATTCATTTATTCCCATTGTGTTCCCATTTAGTTCATTCAAATTTTTTTAAGAAACCAGGAAATATTTGCATTTATATTTTAGTACTGAAAGATTAATTGAAAGCATATTTTTTTACAGTTATTTGCCTTTAGTCTTTTTCTATAGGACCTAAAAATTCTTATCAGCTGGTTTTCTTCATCATTGCCTATGTGGTTTTGCTATGGGATAAGCGAAATAGGGCTCAGCCTGTGATACGCATTTTAGAGTATGGCCCAGAGGCTCGAAATAATGCCAGCCCCCGGTTCTGACACGTTGTCACATGAAAACAAATTCAAAGAATATTTAATAAAAGCCATTAACAAATGTTCTAACTTATTGGTTGTAAGCACAGAACAATATAATGTTGTTTAATGGATTTTTCTCAAAAAAAAAAAATTTATAAAAATCTTTGAATTGTAAAGCTTGATAAGTGTTGACCTAGGGATGCCTTTATTTTGCCTATGTAAGCCTAATGGGAAACATTACTTGGAATGTGTATGTGAAATTTTAATGCTCTGAGAAGATGGTAACTTTTATCTACAACTGTGCTGTGTCAGGAATGCACTAGAATGTAACATCTTCAGAAAATTAATTGATCAGAAGTTGCATTCCCATAGTGACACCATAATCCGGAGAACACCTAGTGGTACTTGTACCAAGCAAGAGCCAGGTTGTGAATATTAATATAAGACGAACCCTTAAAAAGAAATGTAATTCTTGGTTTCCACATGACTTTTGCAGGCTACTTAGACTACTCTATTCAAAAGCAGTCTATATAATTCAACCGTAGACTTCATTTCTGTAGATAGATTTCCAGGCTTGCTGCTGCTCTGTTCACGGCAAGCAAGATGAAACTTGTAAGTAGATGAAAAAAGAAAAATTCCACAAATCTCATTCTCAATTGTTGACGCAGGGTTTGTATTTGGTGGTTATAGAAGATAACATAGGTCGTAATGTAGTAAAAGAGTACAAAGTCATCCTTATCAGAGTCGTTTGGTAAAGCTGTATGTGAGTTCTGAAAAGCAGTACCCATAAATTACAAGTGGAGCCTATTTAAAATTCTGCTGCGGTTTGCTGGCATTTGAGCTAAATAATGATTGTAGGGAAGAAAGCCCAGGTAATATTTCTGTTAGGAAAAAAGCCCAGGTAATCTTTCTGTTAGTACTGACTGATACAAAAAGGTTTATTTTTCTTGTTCTGTAGATTTTATTACTAAAGCAGTGGGTTTTAAGCAACTTGGTGTGACAACAAAGCATAAGCAAACCCCAACGCTTTGTTTTAGATAATGTGAGTTTTCTTTTTAATGGGATATATGCCTGAATCCTACTCCTATCTAAACTTTCTCCCTTCTCAGTTCTGGACAGATAAAGTTTTCTTTATGTATATTGAGGTAAAATGCAGTTCTATGTTAAATCAGTTAAAAATGGTTGGAAGCCAACCTGCTTCAATGTTCTTGATCATTTTATTTACGCTTTGACTCGTGTTTCTCCTTCACCCAGGAATTATTTTTTTTAATCCTTTCCATCCCTTATCGAATTTCAGTAGGAGATTGCTCATTTGAACACTTGAAATTTGCACCCACTCGTATGTACTCATGCAAGTTTTTCTGCTTTTTGCCATGTTAAATGGCCTCGTATTCAAACGCAGTGTTGGGATTTATCACAATTTGTTCTTAAATATCTCTTTGGTTGACAGAAATTACAAAAGGAGGAGGTTTTTTTGAAGGGTTATAATGGTTTTAAATTATGGCTATAATAATTGATTAGGTTGTTACCACACATGTAGATGTGGTGCTTAGGGACATGATTTAGTGAGTTGGGTGGTGTTGGGTTGACGGTTGGACTTGATGATCCTTGAGGTCTTTTCCAACCTTAATGATTCTATGATTCTGTGATTTTTATTGTACTTTCCCCAGTGCCAGCTGCTGAATCTTCCACCTTGACGTTCACGTATTCATCAGTGCGTGTCGTATAAAACTCATATGAAGTCGTATAAAACTCATCTGAAGTCATATAAAACTATCTCTCAAAGCAATAAAACCCATCTTATTGTGGTGGTATGTGTCCACGCAGAAGACAATGGGCTGCTCCACAGTACAAAGGAGCTGCTATGGCATCATGCTGTCAAGGCCACCGCTGTCACTGCGATAAAGCACCTTTTGTTGGGACTGTTCAAAGCAATAGCAGTATTCATCAACAGGCCACCGTCAGTAGGAGATGAGGCCGGGAATGAGGATTCATCACTTTCCTCCTGGGAATATGCTAGGTGACAACCCTAATTGCTCTCTTAACACTTCTGTCATACTCCCAGCAGCATAATTTCCTGCAGGTCAGAGAAGTGTCACCCCCATCAGTGCCAGAAATTAATTCATTTCTTTCCCCATCAGTCTGGTTCCGTGGGCAGGATTCTCATGCAACAGAGAAGAGCTGGTCACAGGCACTGTCTGTAATTCTCTTAGATGCGTTGGTTGTAAAACTTAAGTTTAAAGCTTTTTTTTTTTTTTTAAAAAAAAAAAAGTTTTTATCAGCATAATATCCTTCTAGCAGTTGCAATATTCTCTGACAATAAATGAGTGATTATTCATTTTATAAGGATGTGTTTATCAGAGTTCATTCTGATGCTTTTCTGCAGCTGGTGGCTAGAACAGAGTCACGGAGAGTCAAACATCATATCTTGGATGCTTGCTCTGTAATTTATTGCTTTGATTTGACTCTACTAAGGACACACATTCTTGAAAACAAAGTCCACAAAATCCTGCAGTAGGGACATGTCACATCCATGCATGTGACATATTGTTTAAGACCAGTGATCTTACTGGTTGAAGATAAGGCTCTTTTTCAAGTTTAAGCTCTATTTTCAATAGACTGTTATTAGTTATTGTGGTACTTGTAATTTTATCTTTCCTAATCTAATTTCTTTAGGTTTAAAGAGTGCAAACCAGATGTTTGGTGTAGTACTTCAATTGATGTTTTCTGAAATGCAGTGTCTTGTCCTCATCACGGGAGCACAGAGCTGCTCAGGACCTCCAGAGCTCCTCTGGTTCACTCTGCTCCTCCACGCAGAGCCAGCTGGTGTTTGCTTCATTAAACTGCCTTGTGGCTGAAGGTGGGATCAGGCCTAGTAATTGTGAGATTTTCCTTTGGTTTCATCAACTAAAACCTTGCTTATTTTATTTTTTTTTACTGCATGAAGTGTAGGCACAGGAGGGGAAGTGGTTGTTCGAGCTATCCATGCTGTGGCTGGAGGCCACGGTGATGTTGAAGGTGTAGAAATTGTTACAAAGAAAAAGTTATCAAAGCTTTGAAAAGAAAGTAAATTCGGACTTAGGGGACCTCATTATCTCCATCCTCAAGCTTGGATCAATCTAGTTTCTGAAACTGGATGTGTGAGTCTATCAAGTCAGGAGAGCTGTCATCCCTGGGAAGAACAAGAGGCGTCAGAAGCAGTGGGGCCATTCAGGCAGTGACAAGCTGGAAAATGGCAATGGGATGCAATCTTTAATTAGCCTTCCCTTCCACGTTTGTTGGAAAGGCTTGAAGGAAAATGCTACATGTCATGTCTGTGCAGGAGAACCTTATTTTTGCCCAAGGGAACCACAGCAGGTATCATCTGGCTGGACTTGACTACAAGGTTGTATATGGCACCATGTGCAGATGGAGAAATGAAACAGTATGAGATGGAGTTCTAGGAGATGTTCAGATGGGTGTTCAGGGGGACCAGGACAATGTTTGTACTCTTGGACAAAACCCTGGTGAGATCTAATCGGGAGTATTCCAAACCACTGAGGATGCATGTTCACAGAGGGTGAATTCACACTGGTCCAGGTACAGAGAAGTCAAGAGAGCTTAAGACAAAAAGTTAGGAGGCTTTGGTTCATTTAACTCACTGAAATAAAATCTGAGATTTTGGGGGTTTACATACAAACTTGAGGATGGGTTTGGTCCGTTGGTTTAGATTTAAGCTTGCGATGAGTAAATTTAGACTGGGAAGCAGAAAAACCATTGGAGAAACAAGTTCTGGGAGCATTTTTGGTAGCTATACTAACAAAACTGATTTTAATTTACATCTGTAAGTTTGTGAAAAGTTGTTACATGGCATATCTGAAATAGCAGGAAAATTGACTTTGTATTCTATGAGATTCAGGAAATTCTCACCAGCTCCAGGTGACGAACCAGAAAGGAGGATCCGCAGGAGGTGGTCCCATTCCCTTCCAGTGCCAGAACTCACAGGAAGCCCAGCTCTGGTGGGAATCTGTGTTCAACCGCAGCTCTACAGACCCAGAAATCGAAAGCTGGGAGTCCAAGGTTCAATTCTGTTTACTAATGGGGACAATAAAACCGGATACATCTGCTTTTCTTGATGGTGAAGAGTCAGTGTATTACCATCCATTCATATAGCAAAGAGAGAGAAAGTAATCCCAAAATTAAGTGGAAGGTTTTATCTTTGAAAAACATGGAACTTTTCCACCACAAGATTGCAAGATAAAATATCAAATAAAATAAAAATCGTGGTATGCTATTCAAAACCTTTAGCATGGCGAAGAATAGTAAAAAGGAATGTTTAAAGGCAGTTGGCCAATTTCTCTCCTCTCAACTAAGCGACGGTCAAAATTAGAGTGTAAATTAATTTATGGTGTAGATGCTCTTATAATATAGAAATATAGGTTTCTACAGGCACCAAAAAAACCCCAAGCCAGCTAAAATTCAGGATATTTCCTGAAGGGAAAGGCAGCCACACATGAGTTAGTACATTGGTCTTTCTGTGCGTTGGTGAGTGCTCAGGTGTTGTGTCCTCTGCTTTTATGGAATCTGAGCACGAATCACTAGGATGAGCGGAGAGTTGGTACCAGCCACAAAGCCCTATATGTATTTCTAGTGCAATTCTGCTTTCAGACATGGCATTCCCTGCTGAAAGAGGTTTAGAAAAATAAATGCATCCACCTCCGCAGTAATTAGTGCTAACTCCATCAATGTAAAAAGCCATGCAAATGGAGATGTGCACTGCACAGCTGCTTCGCCGGGATTAAATACTCCTCATCACTATCCAGGGCAACAACACATTTTCCCATAAACTTAGTTGCGGAGTGATTTTTAAATCTGGAGAGAAGTTAGAGTTAGGAGTTGGATATGACTACCTGGACTATCAGCAACTTTGGGTTGTATTTGGTTTAAGTTGTGATGTGTTTTGTGTTGTGGATGCTGGATGAAGACTCCAAATGCTGCCTCGAAAGGACTTTGGCCTGCTTGTCCAGGGTCGGTATAGGTGCAACATGAAATCTCTTCTGGCTTTTTCAGTGCAAATCGATTTTTCAGATTTTTCACTTTATTTTCTAAGATTGTATTATGCTGCTCTCCAGACATTACGTAACTGGGTTTGAGGGCTTTTTAGTAAATATATTAGTGGTAATAGAGCATAATCAAGGGGATTTTTAGCAATAGTTTTTAAAATGCACTAGTAAGATTGTTCATTAAGGTCTGTGAATACTTTCTAATGCATAAAAATAAGTTTCTTGTGACAATGTCTTTCACAACCAAAACATCTTCTGCTTTTTTTGCTTCAGTTTGATGCATTTTTTAAACAGTTCTGTTGTGCTGGTTTATATTAGCAATGCAGCGTTTCCATAGCTTGGCAGGTTTTGTGATTAATCAGTGTTTGCTTAAATGGGGAAATCACAGTGGAATGCAAACTGAGCATGTGAACACTGGGGCGATTTCTAGTCCCACCTTCAGCAGACAAGCTGGGGATGAAGGTTTGGCCATGCGTATCCTCTAGGCAAGCACGGATCGCTTAGGATGTGGTTACAGAGGCAACTTAAGTGAACGTATAGCCATCTTTGTGCCAGAGACCGGTCCTGGGCCTGCCGAAGGTTTGATTTATCTTAGATCAGATTAAGGTGATAACAGAGACAAAGTATAAAATCTTCTCTATGCTCCATGAAAGGAGAGAACAAAATTGAAGAAAATGAGCAGCTTTAAATCTTTATCGATTATAAACTTTACCTATAAAGTAAATTTCCCTTCCATGCTATTCCCACCATAAAATAACACACAGAACAAGCAATGGAGCACTCGGAATAAAACAGGGCCCCATAATCACATCAGTGCCACAGACCATTATGTTGCAGAGGGATGCTCTGGTTGGCTTTGCAGGAGTTAACCTGACAATCAGCGGAGTCAGGTGTGGCAGTGCAGAGCCCAGCATGGGCTGATTGAGTCTCTGTAGCTCTTCTGAGCACTGCTGGTGCCCAGTCCAGCTTGCTAAAAGTTGGGTCGAGCATCTCCGTGCTACAGTTCAGAGCAGCGCTCAGATAAAAGACAAGCTGGATGGGGAGCGCAGGCTTGCAGAGCCTCAGAAGAGCTAATTACATCAGCAGGAGGCTTGGAGAAGTTTGTGGGGGGCACTGATTTCTCCCAGGAGCCCCGCTAGCTTGTCTGGAAGCTATCTGTGAAACCTCACTTAACAAGACATGAGAAGGCTGCAGAAGAAGGAGCAGCAGCGAGCATCTTGCGTCAGCAGGACCCACCCGTCGTTAACTGTTGGCATCCTGGGTGTTGATTTTGTTGTTCTAGTCCAAAATGAAGGGATTGGGCACTTTTCTGCTCTTGCTTGTGGTGCTTTTGTTCCTGATTCCAATGTGACCTTTCGTGCAGCAAGTACGAGAAGAGGTTCACTGTAATTAGTCTAGCTGTAATTAGTTGTAATTAGCCATTCTGTGTGAAAGTGGGTCCTGAGGTGGGTACTGGTAACAGGGTGCTCCTGCACTCCCAGACACAGGGAGGGGATGGCCTAGGTCCTGGGCATCCTGCCAGGAGCATCAGGCAGGGTGTATCCAGGAGACGGGACACAAGCTATTGACACTGTAGATCCAAGGTCCACCCAAGAAATAAGGCCAGAGACAAGAGAAAAGTCCACACCTACAGCTGAGGGCCCCAGGCTGAGTTCCAGGGACATAGGCAAAAGATGTGGGTGAGTGTCGCAGTGAAGGCTGCTCAGGACGTACTCAAAGACATGACAAGTTCTTTATTTTATTAATATAAACTTAAATCTTTGACATCAATGAAAACAGTTGGGTAGCATGGAAGGAAGGTGGGATGCAGTGAATTTGGCGTGTGGAGTGAAGAAGAGATGGGTGGACCTGGAGGAGTCTGTAAGGTGGGCACAGTTACACCAGGGCGGGGATACTGGGATCCACTGGCAAGGGCAGAGTGTTGGCCATTGGAAGAGGCAGATAAGAGTATGGTGCAAACCCTGTGCCCTAGGTGGGATTGCAGTGGCCTGAAGTACAGGGGAGTGGGAATTGGGTACCCAGGAAGCTTGGTGGTGGAGGCTGGGAGTGTCAGCCAAGCACAAGCGGGAGTGAAAAAATTGCTGCCATGGTTTGTTGTCTGGTCCTACTGCTGGCATCCATGGAGGAGAAGCCGTAATCTCATTACAACTCCCCTTCCCTTCTTCACAGTGCTTAGGAATTTAACAAGAGCAGTGTTTAAAATATAGTTCTTTAAAAAAAAAAAAATAATGAATTTACAAAAAACCCTTTAAAAATGTTCTCAACTGGAAGAGCCTCTTATTGTTTGCAGATAGGCCGTGAGACGTGGTTTCAGTAAACAAATAACATTGCTGGTGGCTTCAGCGTGACAAAGGATGTTTGTTCCTGTGCTCTTGTGCACAAAGAAGCCAAGCAAGAAAAAAAACATAACGGTCATAGAAATATACTTTAAGGGAGGGGAAAAAAAATGCAACAGTGTAAGGACCTCAGCCTAGAAGAAGCTGCTTTGGATGGAGTCGTTGGCACTGATCTGACCGAAGGCTCTCCTATGTTGTCGTAGGGTTTGGGATATAAATAGAGTGGTTACAAATAGCAATGCTGGCGCAGTGTCAGAGTGGCACAGTTAAGGGATAACATGCTCCCTGCCTCCGCAGCGATCACATACATGCAGCTTTGTGTGCCTGCCAACACAGCAAGGACAGGCCAAATGGACATGGCCTCGTTAATTCTTGAAGAGAAGCCAGCTGCTGGCTGTGGGAGCCCTGAGGCTAATTGCTGCCTGTGTTATCTCGTGCATTGGTTTCTTCACCTATAAAATATATTTACAGATATTATCGTATACATTCGCTGCTTCTGAGATGTACCTATAACCATGTGAACCTCTTGCCTGTGTTTTAAAATGGTGTTACATACGCACAGTGTTGGTATTGTTCACGTGTAATAGGTGTGTTGTGTTACTTGACCTCTCAGATCGCAATTAGATTTGATTTTAATATAGCTGGTAACATCCCACTCGGGAAAAGTGCTTAGGCATTAAATTAGTTGTGGCAAAACTCATAGATTATTTCCTGAGTAGTTTGCAATTATGAATTAAGGATTAAATATGGTGAGAATATACCAAAAGTGTATAATACAGTTAATAAAGAGTTATTTCTCATAGACATAGAGTCTATATAGACATAGACTCCATTATAGAGTAATCTCTTTATTACTGCTGTGTGGTTCAGAACCCTTACGTATTGCTGCTGCCACCATTACCTTGCAGCCAGAAGTTAGCGGAAGGACCTGATGACACCTCGCAGAAGGGGGGAAAATCCTCCTCCTGACTGTCACAAGAGTAGGGACTGTCAGATTTCTACCAGCTTTGTGGTCACCCAGTGGCAGCAAGACCTTTTGTCTCTGCTTTCAGATCATGAGGGGCACATCTCCTGCTCTTCTGCAAATAGTTTTCAGCTGACACAACCCCTTCTAGGTTTCCCAAATCGCTGGCAGGAGGATGTAGATAAATGTGAAGGTGGCTAGCAGGGGCTGCTACACCAACTTTTCTCTCTCTCTCTCTCTCTCTCTCTCTCTCTCTTTTTTTTTTTTTTTTTTTTTTTTTACACCAGCTTTTAAAAATGCAGCAGAAGGTCTCTGTGTTATCGATACTTTTTGCCCTCTGCATCTCCCCATTTGCTTCAAGGAGCAAGATTGGGTTCCATATTATCATCTTATATTTATAGTAGCTGTCATAGTGCTTCTGCTTTAACTAGTACTATTTTTTGGCAATATTTATCTGCATTATGTATGCTGGTACCAGCATAGGTGGTCTGATATTGTAACACTTGCTAATTCAGCAGCAGTTCTCTTGTGTAGCTTCTTCTGTTGTAGACCCAGGGATCACACAGTGAACTAAAGCGTTTTTTCTCATTTTAAAATTAGGACATTTGCATTAAAAACGAAATAAATTGGTTTTTTTGTAAACTGGACTTGATTTTCCATCATTCATGAAACTGAAAAGAAGGAGAAGCCCTCCAGGCATTTTCCTTTTCATGAAATAACATCCATCATTAATATGAAGCAGAAAATAATTGGCAGACTTCACACAGCGTCCTGAAACAATCCCAGCACATCATGACTTGTTGGGAGAGTTTTGAGTTAAAACTTAGCATAATCTTAGCAGCAGTTGTTGTGAGTTTCATTTGCTTTCAGAAGTGACAGCTCAGTAAGGATGGAGCAGAAATTTTTCTGACCAACAAAGTCTTGAAAGACCCATTCACCATCTCTGAGTCCTTAACTTTGTAAATATGAAAATAAGTTGTCAGGAAGGGCTCTTTTTTTTTTTTTTTTTTTTTTTTTTTTTTTTTTTTTTTTTACTTTTTCTGTGCAGTACTGAGCTCCATGTCAGTCTGTGTTTTTTTTTTTTTTTTTTTTTTTAATCCTATTGCGCAATCCTTACCGGGGCTTAAACCTTTCAGCTGGAGCCACTGGGAGTATAAATATATTTTAGAAACCGTAAGTGTGTGCTAGTGACATGCTCACAAGACATAAAACAAATTGTTAGAAGGGGTTGGGACATTTTCTAGCCTATTCAGCAAGTCGTACAGTTTGCTTATATTGAATAAAAAGTTTAAAGTTGCACATTTCATTAGGTTTGCATTAAAATTTTTGGAAGTTTAACAGACCACATTGTATTTATTAATTCCGGTGTTGTTTTTTTATAGTCAAAACCATTGACAAATGGATGTTGTGTTCTAAGAAAGTGTTGGGAAGTTAAACATCCCGCTACAAGGGGGAATTTTCCGCCATGGAAATCAGTGAATAGATGCAGGTAACTGGTACAGACCGTAGCTTACACTGTCAATCACGATGGGTTGCATCACCATTCTGTAGGTCTGCGTTGACTTGACTTTAGCGGTGACTACCGAGAAAAAGTAGGAAAGAGTCTGGTAGGGTGGCACTAGCTGTACCAATTGAGGCTACCATAAAATTAACCCACATTTTTGTTTCCGTGTGTGTTAGGTCATCACATCATTTACAGGGATGGTCCTAGTGCTTCAGATAAAACTCCCTACAGCTGACACCTTTCTTGATTGGGTTTCCTGGGAAGACTGCCAAAGGGATATTGGCTGCAGCAGTATCCCCAAATGTATATTTAGGATTGATTTTTTTATTATTATTTTTTTTCTCTAAAAATTAAGATGACAGCCATTTTCTTTGACCAAGTAACAGAAGGACCTTGACCAGCCACGAAGAGTAGATGGGTCAATGTCTGGTCCTTGGTGGTTGTACTATGGAAGCTGCTACTGCCTGGGAAAGGTCTGTGGTAGAAAGCTCAAGTCCCATGGGACTTCTGGAAATGGGTGTTTCAGTCATTTAAACTTGAGAATGGTGTTAATGAGTGCACTTTTCAAAGCAAAAAGGTGGAAAAAAATGAAGTCTTCCTTGGTGGGTTTGAAAAATCTGCCACAGGAAGACTATTTGGAGGTTCCTAATTTGCTGATGTTCAAGTTCTTTAATGGATTTTATCACTTTCCGGCTCTGTACGCTTGACCTTGTTACAGTATTTTTAATAAGGCTGATTTAAAGTATTTAAAACAAGGCATGTCAGAAATAAGTGAAATGAGAAAAAAAAAAGTGAAAAATCAGTTATTAACTTGAATTTTGTGGTAATAGCTCAAAACCCAGCACTTCTATATCCCCTTATTATTTTGGGTATTTTCTGGTTACACCGTGACTTTCACATGGGAGCAAAAAATTATCTTCATTGGGTATTCTGAGGAGCAGTACCCAAATTTGTCAGTCTTCTGAAAAACTAACCCTAGCTCCATCCTTTAAAGAGACAAGTTTGCCTACCTAGAGACCTAAAAATCCCTCTGCTATATTTTAGCTTGAAAGCAATTTTGACGGGCAAAATGCCAGTCAGGAGACGAGGAGAAGTGGTTCAGCTGTAAATGTGATCCTTTGCTGGCAGTGTGATGGCAAGTTTCAAGCAAATATAATAGTATATTGTGAAATTAAATCTTCCAAATATAGTTTTCATTTATTTGATGAATTATATTGGGTGTTATGAAGGGGTTAGGTGTGGTCGGAGCTCTGAGAGACAGAGGTGGAGCAGGACTCCAATGAGTGAGGGGATGTAGGAAGGTAAAAAAGCACGAAGATGGGAATCATTTCAAAGATTTTAAAATCTAAGTTAAATTTTTACAGTCTAAGGTAAAATCAGGGAACAGAGGCTGACATACGACCTTCTCTCTGATTAAAACTTCCTATAATTTTTCATATTTCTGCTTTCCAACCCAGCTTTAGAAATAGTGGGATCAATACACTTTTATCAGAAAAAATCCTGGAAACAGTTAAAAAAAAAAATTGTTGGTCTTAAATTAATTTGTTGGCAGTTTGTCAGAAGCAAAATAGTTGAAACTCCGCAAATTATATGTGGTGAACTGGGAGACAAATTAGAATCAGAAAAAAATATATATATGCATTTTTTTTTCTCTTAAATGATCTGCTCATGGTAGATGGTATATTTATGGTGATGTGATAACACACTTTGGAAGAGCTTTAGGAGCATGGATAACCTTGCCATTAAATTCCACCATGGGGTTAAAGCGCAGAGCAAGGTTTCTTGCCCTGGTTTTGAGCCACATGCCTGGAGCAGGATCCGTGCCCGTTTGCATGCAGCCCTGGACCACTTTGCGGCTCCCAAGTCCCCTCTGCTTGTATTTCCCGATGATGCGCCCTAGAAACCGCCCCAGCAGCTGTGACCTTTCTCCAAGTCCTGAAGTTTGGAGCTGGAGGGGCTGTAAAATACCAGAGCTCATCCAGAGGAGAAAATATAGCAACGGGCTGGAAGGAAGCAGGCGTTGTCCTGGGAGGAAATGGTGGAGGCGAGGAGTAGCCATGGAGTATTCAGAGAGTGAAGGCGATTCCTCTGATGAAGAGTGCTGTTTCTCGGGGAGCAGTGATGAGTACTCCGGTGATGAAGACCAGAAAGTGTCCGAGTCAGTGCTTGCGAGCGAGGCTTTCACATAATTGCTTGTGGCATTTAATGGTGTGCACTCGTAATAATTAATTGTTGCATTTAATGCCGTGCATTTCAATTAGCTACTTTTGCATTTAATGCCCTGCACTTCTACTAATTACTTGGTGCAGTTGATGCCATGCACTTAAAATAATTACTTGTTGCATTGAAGCCATGCGCTTCTATTAATTGCTGTTGCTTTTGATGCCATGCAGTTCTATTAATTACCCATTGCATTTGATGCCATGCATTTCAAATAACTACTTGTTGCATTTAATGTCATAACCTTCAAATAATTACTGCTGCATTTAGTGACCTGCACTTCTCATAACTCCTTTTGCATTTAATGGCCTGTGCCGTAGCTGGTGGACACCTGTCGAAATATTACCTTTTAAAACCTGGACTGACAATTTGTTCTGCTTGAAGGTGACCGAGGTTAATTCATATACCCAGGATGGCCCTGGGTATGTTTGTCATTTTGAAGCGTACGTGAGGTGTTGGCAGTGTTTGGAAGTCTGAGCACGTCTTGTATTTCACAGCTGATGCACATAAAGGTTTAACATTCGTATAGAAGTGAAAATGCATTGGGTTTTTCCTTTGTGGTTAATGATGTGCCCTTTGAAAAAATGTATTTGCTCTACATTAATTTTATGCTGATTAAGAGGATGCATTAAGTACAGAACAGTGGAAACCGTAACTGTTGCTTGTGTGTTTTAATCTCTAATGTTAAGGTTTATTTAAAATGTTTGAACTGATGCCACTGATAGCTGGATTTTACTTGTCTGTAATCATATAACTGTCATATAACAAGTGAAATCATGCCTGTAATCTATAACGGTGTAAACTGTATTGTTGTGGCAGAAGGGCATCTGGGGGAATGGGATAAATATGTTAGATTTTAGCAGGCATTAATGAACAACCAGAAAGTTTGCATACTCGTTTTAATATATTAATATACCAGCAAAAGTTGGCTACAGCAATTTAATGAGCTGTTAAATGTTATCATTACTTATTCTCTTTATATTTACCAAAGTTTTAGAATTTAATAGAGATAATTGTCTACTGCTCTTCAGCTACTTCTTTCTACTTGCTTTAAATTACCATAATTTTGTTTATCAGTATGGATAAATTAGCACTAATACGCACTTAATTTCATTGAAAATAGACTCAAAAATTGCATTTGAATAGAGGCTTGAATATTAATGTTTCTTTCATTTGTAGTTCTGCTTGCTCTGTTTTAAAGATATTAAAGATAGCTCAAAAGTCATTAAAGTTAATTAATGATCATCCTAAAGGGAGAGTGCACATTCCTAAATGAGTGCACATGCACAATGATTTTTTTTTTTTTTTACTATATTACTGCTTTAATGCTTCCAATCTATAAACAGGGGAGCTGCTATTCCTAACAGCATTTTAAAATCTCATTTTCTACTTCAGTGGCATTGTACAGTGGTTTTCCAGTGTAAGTGAATTAGGTGTGTTTAAAAGAGGGGTGTCTCTTTTGCCTCTAATCCACTTACTTACCCTTCGTATGTGGAAAGGTTTGGAGTGGATTTGAATAAAACAGCAACTATGAATCCTGTGCATTTGTTTGGCCAACACAGAAAATGCAATGACGTCTCTATAACCCTGAGAAAACACCAGATTGTTCTGATTAGAATGAATTGACTTCCTATTTTATAGCTTGGGCTGGCCACAGCCAAATTCTCAGTGGGGCAGGGGAAGGAGGAACACAAAGCGTTTGGTAATGAAAAGACAGAAAAAAATTCCAAGTGCAATGTTTTTCATTTCTGAAAAGCTGAGAAAAGTCCCAGCACAATGTTTTAATGTGGAGACCTTTGAAAAGCTCCATCCTAACCATGCCCCTTTTATAGGCACCATCCCGTCCTCCTCTGTGCTCAGATAACAAATGCACAGCAGGTCCTATAGCCTGCCATATACATTGTACCTGCTTCGAGTAGCAGAGCCGACATCAAACTTGGATGCTTCACATTCCAACATTGAGATATAATGTAGGTTTCTGGGGAGAAAGACATGAGCAGATGTCTAAATGTTCATAAATAAAGCTGTGCAAATCGCTAATATTTTGATAAAACTGTGCAATAGCTAATATTTTGATACAACTATTTTTGTGCACAAATGTGCATAGTAAGAGATGAGACTTGGTCTAAAACATATTAAAATCATGGTCTGGTGCATGGCTGGATGTCTTATTTACAAGGGCAACCTGTTTCTATTTTTCTGCTCAGGCGTGGTTTTTAGCTTTTGTGTGATTGAAACCCCTACAAATGCTGAACATCAAATCAGTATAGGGAAAAAGCTGGCAAACCCAGAAAGTTATTCTTGAAGTGCTTTAAGAATGCAGTATGTTTGGAAATAAAAAAAAAATGGTCATGAAAATAATACAGCTTACTTAAGAATTTTTTTTTTCTTTCAGGGAGGATGTCAGAACAGCCAATGTCATTGCGGCGGAAGCGGTAACTTGTCTGGTCATAGACAGAGAGTAAGTCCATCATTTTACCTGCCGTGGGGTCAGGTATATGTCCAGTTTGCACATTTTACAGTTTTTAACTAGAGCCTTTGATCATTTTGTGCAGAGAAGCCATTTAATTTTGAGTAATAAATTCTCAGCCCTTGATGAAATCAAGGGAAGATCCCTCTGAATCAACAAGACAAAACTCAGTAGTGACACACGGAGAAAATTCAGAAGCGCAGAAAGACAAAATGGAAATAAATGGGGAGATAATATTACTGTCTAAAGAGATACAAGCATTACTGCGCAACACAGTATTGGGAAAGCGTCACAAAAGGCATCAATCTTCTGGCAAATGTTAGAGCAAGATGATGTTTCTCCCGTGTGGGGATGGAGAGCCCTCGTCCAAAGGATGTAGCCCTGCTTGAAGGTCTGCAGCTCAACAGAGATAGAGATGAGAAAAGTACTGTCTTACATAGGGAGCTTGAAGGAATTAGGGGGCTTAATCTGGAAAATAAATGCCTGGGCTCCAGAAAACAGTCTGCAAATTCAGCTGTTCTCTGCAGTGGTTGGGAATGGGATTTGAAAGGTTAGCATTGCCCTAAAAATTCAACATGACTCTCAGGGTGGTTTTCCAGTTGTAAGGGCAGAAACCACCCAAAGGTATGCACAAATCATCCATGGGAATCCTTCCAAGGGAATGTAGTATAGATCTGGGAAACCATGGGAGATGTGGGTGGGGCGATGAGGATGGACTTTGCGCTGCCTCCCCCAGAGCTAGAACCCAAGAAAGCAGCCAGAGGGAGGCGAAAGCCCAAAGGAGGTGGCTCTTCACGCAGGGATCCCTCCCAGAGCTGCAGGGAAACAAGAAGAGTTTGCAAGCATTGAAAAGGAAAATAAATCTATTGGATTTTTTAAATACGTAGGACCTACCTCTGGGCTATGAAGCTTTGGAGAAGCGTACAAGCATACCAAGGCAAACATCACAAATAGTTGCTCTCTTCTTGAACTCTTCCCTGGGCACATACTCTTGACGCAAGACACCATCAAAGGTCGGATGCTGGGTTAGGAATGACCTCAAAAGCCTTTCTTGTATTCTAATGAGATATCTGAGAGATGCTGGGTTATCTTGTAGGGATGATCAACACGACAAAGCACATCCTGCTTTGATACAAAAGGTTTGTATTCAGTCATCTCTTGAGATATCTTATAGTCCTTCGTTTCTAGAAATCTAGTGTTCAGTAATGCCTGAACTGGGGATTGATGCTTCAAAAATGGTAGGTCTTCTGACATATTAGTTGGTTATGATCAACTTAAAAAAAAATAAATTGAAAACAGTTGGTGAACTTTAGGACTGTCATCTGAGTGGCTTTCTTGCACATACACAAGCAAGGTAGCCTGGTGGATAAAATACACATTATTCCTTATCGTTCCATGGGACAAAGAGAAGAAGAATTGACATAATCAGAATATTTAGTAAGCATTAATTAAGAGAAACACAAAGCAACAAGTAATTTATGCATTTTTTTCTGAATGCTTCTGCGAGGGATATTTTTTTTTTTTTGCACTGTAAGCAATTAAAAAACCCCAAATAACTAGTAATTGCAGAATCAGTTCTTACTGGTCATTTTACAGACTGTTTCTTGCCTAATGTGCCTTTTTCTCGGTATATAATGCCCTTGAAATAGTAAGGAAGTACAAGTTAAATTTAAACTGATGAAGCTGTAGTTAATCTGTAAGAGATTCTGGTAATGCTCTGCAATTAGTAGCAGAGTAACACTATTTATAAGAATCCTATTTATAGTGCAAGAAGAGTAATGCTATTTATAACACTATTTATAGTTCAAGGAAGGTTGTCCTGTGTCCTGACCAGTTCTGACTTTCTTGTCATAGCTCTTCTCTTAGATTATTATTTCCTAGGTATAGGGATAACTCCAGAAGCTAATTTTAATATGGAGAAAATCTGCTAAAACTTCTGTAGATTCAGAGAGTTGTGCAGATGCTGTTCTGTTAATGAGGAAAAATAGCATTTCTTTATATCCAGATACACAGAATATTACAACATTTGGTTTGTTACGGAGGTCACAGTAAATGTTCACGTTGAGTTGTGTGCAAAGTAGTGATGGAAACTGGAAGTCAGCTTTACCTGTGTTCTGTGCACGAGGAGTGACACGTCATTAAGGTTGCCTTATATTTTCTGTTACAAGATGAGCTCTTTGCTTAATCAGATGGAACTATTGCAGCAGCAATTTTCATGCTCTGTGTCCGTGTCTCCATCTGAAACATTTCAGCAAAATTGATGTTGTAATTTCAAAGAACAAGTTATGGGGAAAATATTTTTTCCTTAATAGTCAATGGATTTCTCGGAGAAACTGGAGAATTTCAGTCTTACTGACAGTAGGGTTTAATATTACCCATTGGCATTGTCTTGTCATCAGAGTAACTCTTCCAGCTTCCTTGGAAAAGTCTTCCCAAGACATCCAAACATTGTTCCCCAGAACACCCAAGAGCCACACCGCAAATAGAGCTGCTGTGCTCTCATCTAGTTCACACCTGAACTGTGAGAGACACACCTTGGTATTATGCCAAGTTATTCATAAGAGAGATGGAAGACTGGTCTCTGGATTTGGTGAGGTTATGAGCAAATGTAGGGCTGGTTTAGTTGGTGCAGGATTTTGAGGGTAGTAATACAGGAAACTTTCTTTATAGGGGTGAGCCAGGCCACCAAGCAAGCACTGGAAGGGTTGGGCTTGAGATGGGATGTTGCTTAAGCATGAAAAGATGAAATGGTTTGCCTACAACAATCTCTGAAATAAAAAAAAAGAAAAATTATTAAAATGCTACAGGAGTGAAACAGTGGGAATTGAAAATACCAAGAGGAAAGCCAGATGGTAGTATGTGATGGGTCTTTAATTACCGAACTCTCACAACATCAGTGCTGCCTTGCTTTTTAATTGCCTTGCGAACCAAGAAGGCCATTACAAACACAAAAACACCCCAAAGACACCCAAAAAGTACTGTAGCTATTTCTTGCAAATTTCTGTAGACATGCTTTGCAACAATGGCTTTTCAGCATCCTTTTCTGATGTAGAAATGAGCAGAGTCTTGATCTAACAAAGAAGGGGACCTGCAGCACAGCAAGCATTTCATGTGTCCCACAGACTTTGAGACATTTTATTCCCACTTGTCCTTGTCTGGAAAATAATTGTTATGAAGGACAACACTGACATTCTTTCTGTCCTGCAATTATCTTTTTAAGTCCCTTCCTTTGCCATCATAATGAATTTCGGTGGGATTTGGGCCTTAACATTGTCTGGCTTCATCAGCAGTCTCCACCACACACGAAGTGAGAAGCTGGTCATCCAGCTCCAGCCAAGCTGTAGGAGAGGTTTCAGCTGACTTTGCTAAGGCTTGTTGTAGGATTATTTTACTCTCATGTGAATGAATAAATATTGCTTGTGAACATCCTTTTCTCTACATTGGAGAGATATGGATTTGATGGATGGACTGTTTGGTGGGTGAAGAATCGGCTGGACAGTCGCATCCAGAGAGTAGTCGTCAATGGTTCGATGTCTGCATGATGATCAATAATGAGTGGTGTCCCTCAGGGGACACCATTGGAACCAGTACTGTTCAATATCTTCATCAATGACATAGTGGGATCAAGTGCATCCTCAGCAAATCTGCAGACAACACCAAGCTGAGTGGTGCAGTTGACACACCTCAGGGACAGGTTGTCTTTCAGAGGGACCTGGACAAGTTCAAGAAGTGGGCCCATGTGAACCTCATGAAGTTCAGTAAGGTCAAATGCAAGGTCCTGCACCTGTGGCAGGGCAACCTGCAGTATCAATACAGACTGGCAGATTTGAGAGCAGCCTTGGGGCTATGGGTAGATAAAAAGCTGGATGTGACCCAGCAATGTGCGCTTGCAGCCCAGAAAACCAACCGGATCCTGGGCTGCATCAAGAGAGGCGTGGCCAGCAGGTTGAGGAGGTGATTCTCCCCCTCTACTCCATGCTTGTGAGACACCCCTGCAGTGCTGCATCCAGCTTGGGGGTCCTCAGCACAGGACAGACACGGACCTGCTGGAGCAGGGCCAGAGGAGGTCACAAAGATGGTCAGAGGGATGGAACACCTCTCTGATGAAGTTCAGCAGAATATACTTATTGTTCATGGGAATTGTGAACACTACATCTGACCGTTTCAAGAAATTTGTAGAAGCCTTTGGTTACCTGGGGAACCACACAGCTCATTGGAAAAATACATTTTTCTTCCGA
>NW_010135792.1:64103-90038 GCF_000699245.1 Pterocles gutturalis
GTATAGTCTAGGTAAACATATTAATATTTTATAGCAGTTGCTAGTTGTCAGATATCTTTTATTAATTTTTTATTCCAAGAGCAATTTTTCTTCACAATTCGTAGGCTTTGTGTGTTTATGACTTTCCAAGACCCTAGGTGAAATAAAATAGAGCCTGTTGGTGGTGAAGTATTTCTTCCTGCGATACCACAGTAGTGCATCCTCAAGGAAGAGACTTGTTGTGGGAGATGCACAACGTTGGTGTCTCCAAAGTGTTTCAGGTTTGGCCCTGTCATAGTTCATCTTAGTGAATTTTCAAGCTCCCTGGAGGGGTTATTAGTTTTGTTGCAGAAATACATTTAGACTGACTGGGGACAAGTTAACGACTATAATAAGCTGGATTTGATGGATTGGTCCTCCAGGAAATTTTCTATAGAACGTCTTCTGATAAAAATTGTGTAGACTCAAGCGGGACAACCTTGAGCATCTGTTCCGTAAATCAATTTGAATAAACATGTACAGACACACTTTACTCGCAGCGACTTTATCAGGAGGAAAAGGTTCAAAACTCATTTCTAACTTTTTGGTCATCATTGGCGCTCTATGAGAGAAGTTGGTGCAACTTTTTTAACTTTTCTTTTTTCCATACATACCTGTTGAAAAAGTGTTTGGAAATGTTCGCGGGTTCTCCTGAACTGTAAGAATATTTGCATTGAAGTTGATTGGGGTTCATTGTTTATTTATATGTGGGGGGTTTTTTCCTCCAAATTATTTATCTGTGTTGATAACAGTATTTTCCTGGAGTGCTGAGATTTACCAGGTGTAAGTGTTATGGATGCTGGGAGTATAGAATTGCCTAATGCAATGTTGGAGAGAGGAGCTGAAGGCTAAGAGCCACTAAAACTCAATGTACAGCTGCTGCTGGCAGAGGCCGGCAGTGCTACAAAACTACATGGTGTTTGCAGATACTGGGTGCTAAATGCTGTTTTTTCTGCTTATTATCGTCCTTGGTTACACATATCAAGATGATAGAGGGGTTTTTAAGGAAACATTTGAAATATTTGAGGTATTTTCAGATTTTTCACTTTGGATTTTACTTTTTGTCTGCATTTGAAAGCCTGATTTTGTTTTTTGATGGGGGTAGCCTGATTTTGTTTTTTGATGGGGTGTCAAGAAAGGCAATGGAAATTGGAAAAAAATAAAAAGTATTATCCTAGCATGGCTGACCCTATACAAGCTGAGATGAACTCTTTCATTGTAGATTTTCGTTTTTGCTGCTTTACTGTTTTCCCAGTTGGGGTGAAGTTTGTACATGGAGAAAATTGGTTATGAGGAGAGAAGAGAAAAAAATAAAGAGAGAAGGCTATGCAGAGGAAAAAAACGAGCAGTGTTCTGATGAGATTCTTGGGGAAGTTGTGACTGAGGTGATACTTCAACAGCATTGAGACAGGCAATAAAAAAAGTGACTCCACTGAACTTTAAAATCTCGCCCAATCCTAAATCTCGCTTAAGATATTTTAATAAAATATTAAGGATATTAGGCCAACTGTTGTTATTCCTTTCAGTGACTTTTTCTAATTTGCTCACGTAATGGCACATATTTGGAACAAGATAGACCTTAATGTGTTGAATGAGCTGAATTTTTCATCATTTCATTACTGAGTAAGGAATTTGGGTTTGAAAAAGATACTTTGGTGATTAAACACGTCTTAATATTGACAATTACAGCCTGCCTTGTTAAAAAACCCTAACGCCATTTCCGTGCAAGAGCAGAGGGGTCTTTGCCTTCATCATCAGTGTGTTCCTCTTGCTTTCCCTGTCCTGCGGAAATTATTTCCTAGATTGTCTCATTTCAAATATTACTAATGAAATTATTTAGGAAGCTCAGGGAATTGGTGTGAGCAGAGGATATTTCCAGAGCAGTGACGAGGGTAGTTGTGGAAAAGGCCACGCTAGAACAGCCCATTACATCAAGCAGCTCTATGTCCAAACCAGTATCAATAGCTCTCCCAACTGGGACCTACTCATGTTTTTTACAGTAATGGGTAAAATATGGTGTTTTCCAGCTGCTGTTCATAAAACAAGATATGCCTTTAACCTCTCCCTGGAGGGGTTCAAGGCCAGGCTGGATGAGGCTTTGAGCAACGTGGGCTAGTGGACGGTGTCCCTGCCCATGGCAGGGGGTTGGAACTCAATGGTCTTTAAGGTCCCTTCCAACCCTATGATTCCCATCCTATGATTCTATATTTAATCCTCCTCTCCTTCTTCTGGAAGTCATGTCCCCGTTTGTCGCGTGCACACGGGGTACCTTGCATAGGGTCAGGCATCTCCTGATGCAGCAGTACACTTAAGTACCCACTTAAGACCATATGGCATGTTTAAGCTGTTTGGGCAAAGCGTGATCCCAAACAGTTTCATCGCACTCGAGGCCAAAGGGGACACAAAGTCACCCTGGTTAACCTCATATGATATTGCATTTCCTACTGCTGCCCTCCACTCAACCCAACTCATGGGGTCGCTGAGTTCTGCTCGTTGCTGTATTTTCACAAACAGCTGGGGTTCGGAGATTTTTGGGCAGTCAGTTTTTCAGCTGTGGCTCTTTCTTCTTTATAATGTGGTGTGATATGAAACCAAGGGATTTAGGGGGAAAAATGCAGACAATCTACAGACTGTTATCTTTATTAACCTGCCATGTATTTTCCTCACCTGCTGAATAGCATTAATTCTCTCTCATCCTAAAAGTCTTTGTTGAGGGAGGGCTGTATTAAATATTCTATTCTTACTAATAAGTTTGTAAGTTTGGTCCTAAATGGTGATTTTTTTTTTCAATTTTTTTCAACTTTTCAATTAATTTTTTTCAACTTCTTAATCACTATTCCTGTTCTTCAGCTCTGTGTTCAGTGCCTCAGGAGTGACCCGAAGCCAGAGGAACTGCGGGACTTTCATTTCTGAAGCTGTGACCTTAAGGCAGAGATTAGTCAAGAGACTAGTTTTCAGCAGCTCATCCTTTCAAATCAGCCCAGCTCTTTTCTCATTCTGCAAATGGCTCTTTCTTTCCTGAAAAAAAGAAAACCTGTATGTGCCAGGCACATGTGGAGTGATGCAAATGTGTAGCAGGGAACTGCTCTTCACCTAGAATATTTTCGGTTATAGGTGTTAATTGATTTCAGTTCTTAAAATTACTAAAAATATTCAGTTTGTATTTCTTATTTAGTCTCTGATGCTGTGTAATATCACTGCCAAAGACATAGCAGGGTTTTTTGGGGGGGGTTGGTTTTTGTTTTTTTTTTTTTCCTCTGGAGTGATGCATGTTAGTTGATCCAGTGGTCATTGGGTCCATTTGTTTGAGTCACTCATGATATAAAAAGATTTTCTAATTCTTTTTCCGATATGTCTGTGCCCTTTGTATATCCCCTGGGACAGAGGATGGTGTTAGGGGACTGCTCAAGCTACTCCCAGCTTGTACAGAAGACAGCTCAGCACTGAGTGTATCAGGCACTCCTAGTATTTCACCCCGTCTTACTCAGTTTAGCCCAATTAAAGCCAAATTTTTTCTTAAATGTCATTAAGCAATTTGGCTTAAGACAATTTGTTTGCCTTTCTGCCCTTACTTTCTTTTCCTTCTCTGCTTGCTTTTTCTTTCGCCTCATTTTATTTTTCTCTGCAGTGTTTTTGGTCGCTGTTTGTTTTGACAGTCGACGGGATTAGCACAAAGGACACAGGCACCAAATTTTTTAAAAAGTAAACTTATTTTTACTTATGTTTAAAGTGATACAACAATGAGGAAAATAATGCAGTGAAAGTAAAGCAAGATAAGGTAAAGCAGCAAAATAATAAGCAAACTACTATTGCAAGCAGAAAGTGAGGTAATGCACCTAATCATTACTACTTGGAGTTAGCAATAGGGATTAAGAAAGATACATCACCAGTTGCCCTATTAATACGTTACCATCATCCAGATCCGCAGTCGCTGGGGAACCCGTTTACAGCGAAGGATTTGGAGAACCCTTCCTGGCAACTGGGAAATCTCTGTACAGTGCGTCCACTGTATAGAGGAAGCTTCCAATTTTCCCTGCAAACGGTCCCCACTTTTATACAGTTAAATAGACAACTTTCTATCTTAAGCTGCGAAAAACATCTGATGTGGGTTTTTTTTTCCTTGTTAACTTTTTTCCTGCGCTTGGCCAGAACCCGAGAAAAAGCTAAGAAGAAGTAAAGGTATTTGGTTATCTTTGATTATGCATCTCTAAACAATGCCCGTCACTGCCCTGCTACAATCTGTCACGTATTGGTCTGTTTGTTGGTTTGAGATAGGTTTATCTCTTTTTGGCAAGTGGGGCTACTGTTACAGAACTATTATTTTACAGCAAGTGTTACAGCAATGCTCTATAAGCATTACAACAAAAGCTTTTATAAATTGTCATATATTCATAAGGTTATACATTGCATATGTGATCAATATGATACATATGAGGTATATTGTTAGGTTGTGAGGTTCACCTAGAGGTCAACTTTGGTTCAGGGCCTCACTGCTCAGGCCCTAGTATTTCACTGTTTCTCTTAAAATGAGAAAGCTAAGATAGAGAAAGAAAGATTATCCTTCCCTGTGAAAGCAGAGAGATTCTGAGGGTTTCTGGCTGGAGGACAGGGATGGGGTGGTGGCATCTCACCATCACTGGACATACCAACCACATTGACAGATTTACTCTAACACTTATGTTGCAGGGAGGGAAATCTCAAGCAGTAATTGCAGGGGGTTCAGTCTCTAAAAAAGGTGGATAAATGAGTTTGGATCTACTTGGCATTGGTTATTGCATTTCCACTCCTTCTCCAGCATGGCTGACGCCCTGTTTCCCAGCAGATGCCCAGCCTTGGCCATGGTTTGGTCGGTCACAGCCATCCCCGACAGCGAGGTTGATGCCGAAGAGGAGCGTTGGCTTGCTTGGCTCCCAGATGGAGACCCTTCCTCTAAAAATGCCCCTTTGTTTTTGCAGCTCCTTCAAACATCTGATCGGCGGCCTGGATGACGTCTCCAATAAGGCCTATGAAGATGCAGAAGCAAAAGCAAAGTAAGTGTCTGCTTGTTGTGTCCAGCATGAAATCTTAACCTCATTCGTGTTGATGGTATGTCATTGTAATTCAAAAAAACCTGTTGGGTTTTTTTTTCTCAGCATAATAATATAAAACAGCTTAAAAAGTAGTGAATTAAGTTCTTACTCTGAATTTTCCTCTGGATGAGCCACCTTCTATCTCCCTGGCTCTCTCCATGCCCATGGGAGGACAGGAGGGAGATGGGTCACCTTGGGTCAGTGTCCAGAGACAGGTGGTCCCCAAGGTCCATCACAATATTTGAGTCCACAGAAGTGCTGGTTCTTCCCAATTTATCGCAAAATAATTCTCTTGAAATATTTTAAGGTGAGAAATTACAGATCTCAGAAAGCTCAGGTAATGGAGGGAATTGTTGAATACAGTTTGTTTCTTTAGAGAACTCTGTCAGAGATTTTCACAAAGTCAAAATGTGTTCTGAGACGAAGAATAGGAAATTGAGTTTGTAATTGAGTTTGTAATTTTTGAGTGAATGCTAGAGTGAGTTTAATGTGAAGCACTGTGTTCGTCTGAAGTCCTACTATAAATATTCATTCCCTTCACAGGTGAACTGCAGTTTATTTTAAAATATTACCAGAAAAAAACCCCACTCTTCCTTCATTCTTGATCTACAATTTGTTTTTAATAGTAAAGCTTTGTCATGTCTATACTTTGATGCTATACCAACAATAAAGCTTTTGAGGAGGAACGTGTTGTGATTAGAGGGAGAAGAGAAGCCAATATGATTCAAAGGCAAAAATAGTTTGGAAGAGAACTGAAGTTGCTCTATAGAAAATTATTTTACTTTTCCACTTACAAAATTATTTTATTTTCTCCTGTGTGTTTTTTTTTTTATTATTATTATCCCCACATTAAGAAGGGGTTAGGTGTTTTCTCAAAGTCAAATGCTGGGTGTGACTGTTATCTTCAGCCATCTAAATTTCAGATTGCTCCTAAGTTATACATGGTGACTCCTCATTAAACCAGAGGGGTTTGAAATAGTGCGTAACAAAGGAATTTGGCACTTCTGTGGAGAGAAAATGAGAAGCCCTAATTAGTTAATTGATTAAAAATAACTTTTTTTCGGTTGGTTCAGAAAGCAAATGTGCATCTCAAGAAACAATTTCTTGGAGAAGACTTGCTAATACAGCAAAGTGCACACTAATTAAGATAGTATTTTTTTAATAATCTTTGAGTGATATTTGAAAAAACATTTTGAATCATGTTTGATTTATTTTAAGGCACTAAAAGCCACCCCAGGGTTGCATTTTCGTTTAGAATACCATTTTCCTACTGCAGATCAAATGTGAAAGCTTTCTTCTTCAAATGCTTAAGTTCCCTAAAATTCTTGTTGACTTCATTGAAAAGGCAGGAGGCTGTCAGCCTCTTTTGCCATGCCACAAAATAGGGATTTGGGGCACAGAATGGAAAGTGGACATAAAATGGACATAGTGCTATAGCAGCAGCTAACTAGCTGTTAGATACTATAGGTAAATATATATTATTATGTATATTAGCTATTAGTACCAGCTGAAAACATGGCATTTTAGTGCCAGTAACAGCTTATGCAAAGCATTTTACAAAGTGCTGGAAAATTAACTTTAACAGCTTCAGAGAAATGGTCCCAAGTATCCCAGGCATATGCTATTATTATTTTAAATGTTTTTTTGTTTAGTGTTACTATTTGGATTATATTGATTTCTGTGGGAATAAAAAGGAAGGAAACATTGGTAATCAAACTGGGGATGTTTGGTTTTAGTAGTAACATGATGTTATTGCCGCAGAAGCTTCTATAAGGTTACACAACGGCCCACTAACACCAAGCAAAATTTCCAAATAGGACTGGCCATTGCCTATTTCATAGTCTGTCTTTTCACATCTGATTTTAAGCTGTATTGTTAATAGACTATCATGTAGTGATTTATTATCGCAGGCGATATTTGTGTATGCAGATTGTATCAGGGACTTTTTGGGGATTATTTTGTGACTTTTCGGGAAGAGTCTCAGGATCCCTTGTGCGCTTTATAGTGTGTCTTTAGGGAGGCTGCAGTATTGGAACTATTTCAGGTAAGCTCTTCATTTTGGGAATCCATGGGCCAATGTGGACCTTAACATTTTTGAGCTTTTATCTTCTTTATTCCTCTTCTTTTCTTACATTGACAAGTATTTCATTCATCCCAATGGAAGGGCAAAGTGAAGGATTCTTGGTGATGGTGGATTGTTCCCCAAAAGGAGGAATCAATTAATTTTGATAGCAGCTTTTCTATTTTAGAAGTGAGAGGCCTGTGCTTGAGTCCTGTCACTCGAGACTGTAGGTGACAGTGACATTATCGACCTTTGCAAATTGGCATTTTGGCTTTGAAAAACAGAAGGGATCAGTGCTGTCTGTCTGGAGAAACATTAAAAAAAAAAGGTATGCTCTTTCGAAAGATATGGTATTTATTAGTCAAATACAATATTCAAGTTGGTCCTTGAAAGCAAGTGCGTGCCTGCAAAAAGATGAGGAGAAGAGGGAAAAATGGCAACGTTACATTGAGAGTAAAGCAAGATGTGTTGGAAGCTGCCACAGAAAGTTCTGTCGCTCGAGGGTTATTGTTTCTGTATCTCGGAATATAAAACTCCTCTGGGAGAACAGTCTGCTTGGCAGGAATGTTAACCTGGATTACTTTTTTGAGCAGCTATTAATTAGCTCCAGGTAATTGTCCTTCAAGGGCTTGTCTTTTCCGAGGGTAAGTCTGGGAAAGGGAATTACTCAGCACATAAAGCAAATTTGGGTTTGGTGAGGCTTTACACAAAGCACATAAAAAAAAAATGTTCCATCTTTTTGCATCCTCATAGCTGGCGTCTCATTTTCAGTGTTTGGATGGCAGGTGGCAAAAGGCCATTGGGTGGACAGGAATTTTCTGTAGGAAATGATCCACCCAAAGATCAAAGGCGTAACCACACAGGGTAAATACAAAGGACATCACTGTGAAACGTCCTTACGACTGTCAGAGCCTGCTTTTGGCTGGTGTGCTGGCCACGTTGAGGGCCAAAATGTGAACTGTTGAATATTTTCTTATTGGTTGCTGTCAGCTAAAAAATATGAACTGAAATGATATGCATAAAACTATCTACAAAATGGCAGCAAGTGTAGGACTTGGGCCATGGGTTCATTGCAGAAATATCTACCAAATCAGTGGCACTGGTGGTTTTTTTCCTTAATCTCCATGCTGGAGTGTGACCCTTGGGTTACAAAGCTGGTAGTCCCGGTGCAGAGCATGACTGAGAGGATGGGAGGTAGAAGTTACAGGGTCAGAAGATCCTTCCAATAGTCCTCCAGGTCTGAAAGGGCTGAACAACTTTTTATTGAGTTTATCTCTTGGCAACCTGGTGTTTTTCCAGCTAAGCCTTGAGATATGCTTAGAGTGCTCCTAGGACCTGGGAAAATGTTGTGGCAAACTGCTGTAGATGACTGAGCTACCGCTTCCTACCTTGGGCATGGTTTGAAGGAAAGAACAAGCTCTGATCAGCTCTTGAAAGTAAAGAAAATATCTACCACCATTCAAAACCAGTTCAGCTGAGCAGAGGGGCTTCCTACCCCACTGAATGAGGTGTGACAGGAGGACCACGGCTCTAGGTATCTGTAGACTGGCCATGGTGGTTGTAGGTGCCTCTGTTCCACATGGGCACCTTTGGATTGTGTCCTAAACACCTGGCTCTTGGCTCTCATGGACAGCCGGGATGCCCGGCACGAGGCTGCGTCAATGCTCCAGTGGGAAGGTGCCCAGGAGTTCCTGCCAAGCAGGCCTTGGAGAAAGTTGTGTTCCTCAAGGGCTTTGGCCTTCCCTCAAGAAGACATCTCTCTGTCTAGGAAAAGAAGTGTGCACCTGGGCCGCTGAAAGCGGTGGCGTTCATCAGGGTTGCTCATGTGCCCAAGCTGAGTCATCTTTGATGACACTTTGTGAGTTGCCTTAGTCAGGTGACTATAAAAATTGTGGCTTTCATCTAAATGGAAGAATCCTTCTATATCCTCATGATTACTGAGATCATCTGTATAACATGATCTTACTCCAGCAGCAGAACTGATTTATTTGTTTACAGTAATACCTTACTACCCAACTAATACCTGTTTTGGAGACACTTTTCCGTGGTTTTTGTAAGCTTGGGATTGGCAGTTCTCCTCAATGTCCATTGGTTGTGTTCAGTCTCATAAGTCAGAAATCACCAATGTATCGTCAGTGAAGCTATATAATTATTATTCTACTCTTTGGATGTATTCAGATAAGTTAATAAATTAATCAACTAATGAATATTATAGTTACCATGCTTACCAGAGTAATGGTGAAGGAGAGAGGCAACCATTTAATTCAGTTCACCTTCTGAGAAGACAGGAGTTTCAGAAGAATGGCTCTTGTGTCCCAGCATTGGGCTCAGCCACATCGGTATTTAGGGCATGAAGGAGATACCTAAATAAGCAAGAGACCCGTCAAAGTGTAGATCAGTTCCAGATGGAGCTGCTACTGCAGCTCTCATAAATCCAAGAGGAAATGGCTGGTTTCTACTGGAGTTGTTGGTGCCAGGTGATGTGAGAGTTTAGCGAACACCAGCAGCTCCAGGCAGCACAAATCCCTTGTGCTGGCGTCTTCCCCATCCAGAAACCTCCTGAAGTTTCTTTAGCCACTAAGGTTGGAGGTCATCAACCAGAAGGTCATCAGATGAGGTCCCTCTGGCTTGGTTCAACTTTTCATGACATGGCTGTAGCAAGGCAGAGCCGTGCCACAGAGACAAGGACATCAACAAGGTGGCCCTCACCACCATGCTGAGACAGCTGGCAGCTGCCTGGGCTTTACCTGACCAAGCAGAGCGTAGCTACTCCCGTCACCAGGGTCCCCCTGCTCGTTTTCTCCTGTCACATACAGAATTATCTGCTGATGTTGATCTTTGGTGGCAGCAGAGCTTGAAATTAATACCCTGCTGCAGTCCAGACACTGGTGCCTCTGTGCTGTTGCTCCAGGCTCCCTGCAGATCTAGGCTATTTTGATTGCACTTTTTGCTTATTTTTTTTAATATTCCAGCTGCATTGCAGCCCTGGGGGAATACATCTTGGCACTTACGGCCAGAATTGTCTCCTTTTCACAGGACTCAAGGAGGCAGGGACCTTTGTGTAGGTATATGATGCTTTTTCCTTGCCTAGCAGCTCTGGCCCCAAGTGCCCTTCATCTTTACTTGAGCTGTGCTTTAATAAAGAGCTCCCTCCAAACCTTTTATTTTACTGGCCAGAGTCATCCCTGTTTTCACTTTACACCTCCTCTCCCACTGCATTTATTCATAACAAAGCATCCTAGCATTTACTTGACTTGGTTTTGGCACAGAGGGTGGTTATTGATATTTTTCAATTTTTATATGCGTACTTTGTATGTACTTTTCCCCTTCCACCCTGGCTTTATAGGTAAAATTGACTTTATTCTGATGAGAAAGGTACAGATAACAGCTTTACAGTCCAGTTAGGCAAGGTGGTGCGGTGCCCAGTCTTTTTTTCCTTTCATTTGCTGCTTACAAAATAGTGCGAGGTACTGCAATACCTTTTAGCACTAGCTTTTTTGAAGATGCTAGTTTAGGAGAAATTTTCGTCTCCCAGGACCAGAGCCTGCCCCTGACAGCTCCGACGGCTGGCAGCTGGTGTTCAGGTGCCATCTGCTGTCGAAAGGTTCCCTCAAGCTGCATCCAAGTATCATGTTTTTCAAGATTATATCCCTGTATCCTCCAGTCCGTCTAGTTTCTCCCTTTCCGTCTAGTTTCTCCCTTTCCAGCATGTTCACAATATTTTCGAGTGTCCTGTTGGCTCCTTGGTGATGTTTCTTGGAGGGCCACAATGGGCTCTACGTGTGTCTCCATCCTATACAGCCTTTTCTTTTGCTTCGTGAGGTCATCTGTGAGAATTAAATAGTTGAAACTGTCTCTGGGAGTTGAAAGCTTATTCAACGTGGCTGGGTCCAGGTATTAGTAAGTAGCACAGCTCCAGAGGAATAGATATGTAGAAAAAAGAAAAAAACAAAACAAAACCAAAAAAAAAACCAAAAAAAAAAACCAAACAGTGATAAGGACCTGCTGTATGGACTATTTGCATTTCAGTGGGTTTTTCCTTTGGGCTACTTCAAGTCTGGTTCCCTAGACCCGACCCAACGTTAAACAGCACCTGGGGTGCGTAAATCAGCTCCTGAGACGCATCTTCCAGTTCAGCGTCACCTGAGAGGAGCCCGGTTCTCGTGCTCTTGTCCCACTTGGAGACGTGAGAGGGACATGTCAGGGGATGTGCTTCAGAAGCACACTTCTCTTCTGGGTTTGGAGATATTTTAATGCATCTTGCCTATGGAGACTGCTCTTTATTGATAACCTGATGGCAGTGTTGGCCTGGAGGTGGCTGGCAGTGACTGGTCATGGATGTTGGTGTACCTGTAGTGTAGACATCTGCTCTTTGGTCATCTTTGGGTACCAAGGTGCACGTTCTGGCCAACCTCTCCGTAAATGTATTAAGGCCGGAGTTGGCCCTTCAGCTCCAAAAAATGTGCTGTGGCACACGGTAGAAACCTGCTTGTCTTGATGCAAACTCCTGTTTTGGTAAGATAAGAAAGCTTTGCAGATGCTGTGTCTGGAAGCACACTGGTATGGGGTGGTTTTGACCTAACAGCCAGTCCCTGGATTTTTTTTTTGTGGATAATAAATGACCCTGTGTATTAGGAAAGGATGCTTTTTATTGCTTTATCTTGTTTTCCTTTAGTAACATAGATAAGATAAGCCAAGAAAGATTTTAACCTCCCCTGCCAAAAGGCAAGTTTTCAGAGTTCCAAGTTCCAAAATGGGAGCTAGTAATTAAAGAGAATTATATAATTAAGGTCTGAGTTTCTGTTGGGCAGCAGCTTTGGAAAACTTTGTCTGAAATAATTCACCAATGCACGGAGTACAATTAGATTAGTAATTTTTCTGCAAGAGAAAATATTTTCTAGCTTAGAGCATTAGGAAGGTCTGGGCAGCCTACAAGCTGTAAGAATTGGCTCCATCTCCCTCTGTGTCCATTGCTTTTCCAAATTTGGGACCATATGGGAACTTGCTTTTGCCTTGGCTATCTGTGGGGCCAGATGGGGGGAAAAACCTCATCGGATGTGCAAAAATGGGAAAAAAGATCATTAATGTTCTAAAAGGTAGAGGTTGCAATAATTTCTTTTAAGCTGTGTAAATAATTTAAATAATTCTTCTACTTGGCAAGTGCTGTGGTAAAATCGTAACTGAGCTTTGACACCTGTTAAGTTTGTATGTCTCTTTTTGAAAGAACCAGGACTTCAGATAGCTGGGATGCAACAGCTTTTTCTTTCTGATGGAGAATTTTGTGTATGACAGGGCCTTAAGGAATTTGTAATTTCACACTGAAGCCACTGGTAGTTTGTATCTGCAGCTGGCTATTGGATTTTCCCAACTGCTGTAATCAATAGGTGTTTACTTAGAAAATCGGTTCTCAGAAATAATTTTAAAAGGTGAGAGCCCATCGAGATAAAATCACACTAAAGGGTGATCTCGCTAAAGGAAGGTAGTGGAGACAGCGAAATGGGGAGTTTCCTTTTTGAAGGTGAATTGCTATTTGCTTGGAGACTCGCATTGTTCAGAGGTCTGCCCCGGGTAGACTTGATGGCTGCTTTCCTCTGAAGAAAATACACTGGGTAATGCACTATGCCGCCCAGGAGGGATATATTAAATTAGCTTTTAAAACCAGGTCATTTTTATTCAGGTAATAATCTATACGCTTTCCTCTTGCTAACATGACCTTTCGATATGATAATGGGCTGTGTCAGATGTCAGGCAGGAGCGCTGGTGAAAAAAAAACCCGTGCCTTCGAAGCAGGCTGCTATTACAGTGTTTTACTGCATTTGGTTGATAGAATTAGGACCTGTACTGATGAAATCAGAAAGCAGCAGAAAGCTTTCAGACAATGATGAGTCTTGTTCCACGGGAAACAGAAAAATGTTGTGGCGAATGCATCGTGTGCTCAGGAGTTACAGTTGTACAGGGTGGCACTTGATGGAAAGGCGAGTCTGTGCATTAGAAATATCAGCTATTCCTTTGGCATTTATCTAGATACTTTTTTTCAGAAGCTGCTGAGAATATTGTACTAATCCCAGTACAGTCACTTAGAGCTTCGTGTAGAACAGTCTTGATAGCTTTAAACAAAAGCCTTGGCAAACTTGGGCATCTGTGAGAGACGGAGAGGCAAAGGTAGCATTAAAACATCTCTGCACAAGTTTCTGAGTCTGTACATTTGGTGTCCAGCACATTTTTGAGCCATCCTGAAGGTTTATCGAAATAACTTTGTAAGGATTATGGCACTGGAAGATGGGCTATTCGTGTCTCGCTTTCATCTTCTGACTTAACAGTGAGGCACTTGAAAGGAGTCAAGTATATGATAAATAAAACTCAGTGATCCTTCTACTACAGGGAACTACTGAGTTTTGGAACTGCTGGAAATAGTTGTGGGATGACTTGTGGCTTTTCCAGCGCCGGAGCTGCCCACTAGACCAGTTGTCCTTTGTTGGACCTGACCAGTTCCTGGGAGTTTCCCTAGGAGGTGGGTCAGAGTCACTGTTGTGTCCAAGCATTGGAAAGAGAAAGAAGGAAATGTAGGGCCAGGTAGAGCCAAAGGGCAGGTATGCGGATGGTGCTGCCACCCAAGGAAGGTTTGGGAGGAAGAGATTTGGACTCTGGGGAGGGAAGCACCAGGGGAGGAGGTTAGGGAGCACCATCTCCCTGCTGTCCAGTTGTATTGGCAGAGCTGGGAAAGGTGTTGCCGGATAAAGAAGTTTCTTCCCATGCACCCAAGAACCTTCCCAGGCTGGGCTATGATGGGAATAGCTCCAAAGTCGTGAAATGTTTGTAAATGCACTTGTTTAAACAGAGAAAAGGATGGAGTACATGTTTCAAAGATGAGCAAATATTGGTTGTTTTCCCCTGTGTAAGTTAGCAAGCATGGTACCCACGAACTGCATAGCCAATTCAGTTGACCCTTGAACAGTAATTATGTCAAATCTGAAGACGAAATTCAATCACCAAACTGTGAAATGGAAGAAATTTAATCCTGCTGTAAGTGAAAAACTCAATGCAGGTTTAACTCCAAAGTTACAGCTGGCTCTTCCATCCCACCAGCAGTTCATCGACTGGAACAAACCTTTCTTCTTCCCCGTAAAGAATACTGAATCAGTTTTCCTGAAGGCTCAAATTAATTTCCATATATTGCTTACAGTCTAAATGTAGCCCACATTAAACTCAGGATTTCTACCCACCTCTCATCCTCACCTAGTGAACGCAAGCAATACTGAACCACTGCGATACTGGCAGCGTGGTGCAACCCGTAATCCCAACACTCAACTGCAAGACTCTCTTGTTTGGATTTCTCTTAATTTTGCCAAATGTTAAGCATGAATTGAAGGCAGGCCAAGAGGTGCTGTAGTGAAAGAGCAAATGATGCTGCCAAGATGGGTCTCTGCTGCTGGCAGCCAGCTATGGGACCCCCACGATGCAACGCTCTCCTCTTTGGGTGCAACGGGACGGTGACAACCTGCCACTAACCTCCTCTGTGACACCGAGTAAAGGAGGTTTATTTAAAAAAAAACTAATGCTTCCAATATTGCTGATGGAGCCTGAGAAGCTGCTGCCATGTGAGAATATTATTATTTTTTCCATTTGCTTCTTTGCAGCACTTGGGGCATCTCAAAGCCCCCAGCTGGGCAGTGCATTTATTTATCCTGGCAATGCTGTGCTCCACTTACATCGATTTGCCCTTGGTTGCATTTGCTGTATTTTCTCAGTGCCTGACTGAACACTCCATTAAATGATTTCAGAAGTGCTGAGCTCTAAATCTTTAAATCATTTGGGGGGGGGGAAGTGGAAAAACCGTTCTCATGATTTAACTGATCCCACAACCTTCACATAGGTATAGCGACATAAAGCATCAAAAATATAGATAACATGAAATTTTGAATACATGAGAAAGCTCAGGGTCTGTAAACGTTTAAAGAGAAGATCAAAGTCTGATGTTGCCCGTTGTAGGGGATGTTAAGGTAAAACTCCCTGGCGGTTTATAATAGGGCTATTGTAATTACATTTCTGATGTGAGTTGAAAGGAGATCATTCACAGCTGTATTTAAAATTTATTTTAGGAATGGAAATGAAGTGTTTCTAGCTCTGTCGGCTCAGTGTGCCATCACGTGAAGACATTTCTGCAGTCTGTCTAATATCCCTTAGGTTTTCCTGCTTCATTTTTGGGCACGATTGTCAGTTATCTTGCAGAAGACATCATGTAATGTAATTTGTTGATAGCAAAGCAAGGGATTGGTCTGATGCAATGGGACTCAAAAAGCATTTGGGGAATTGCAATTTGCTCAGCTGTTGGTGATGCACAGCGAGTTACTGTGCTGTGCCTCACCCCCAAACCCACCAGAGCTACAGGTGCATGTTCAGATCCCTGTACCGATCTTAGTCTGGGATTAAATCACAAGCTTTGCCAGGCTTTGATGCATTTCCTAGTCTTTTACACTTTAAGAAGATGCTTTCTAATAAAGGTGGATTTCTCGCACACTGCAATTTTAATAGATAGCTATTCCTTCTGCCATTTGGAGGCTGTTTCTGTGCAGAAGTGATATCATTCATCTGGGATGGCAAAATGTAATTCTTATTGCTTGACGTTCTTTTAGGAGCCGGTAATCAGAAATGGGCTGGCAGGCAGCCAGCGAACGGCTGGGACTCTTCTAACATGCAGGGAAATTGCCAGGGTGTCCCAACAGATGCTGGTTTAGCAAGGGAAAAAAAAAAAAAAAAAGCTAACTACTTTGGAACATTAGCCATCTCCTTCAGTTCCCCCAGCTTCTGAGCTTGCTTTCTGATTTCATTAATGCCTTAAGTTTGTCTTTGAAATATGTTTTCCCCTCCCATAATCAACCTCACTGCTTCCAAATAAGCTATTGTAATAATTTGTGGTAGTTAAACTGATGTATTTTGCATCCGGGTCAGATTCAGACATGAAAACATTCTTTGAGCTTGTGCTTAGCGAAGACTTGACCTTCTGCATGTGAAAAATAATGTATCAACAAGAAAATACACCTCCAGAGTTCACATGCTGCTGCTTGCTAAGTATTGTAGCTGACATTTAAAAAAAAAAAAAATTCTCTCCATCTTTTATTGTTGCAACCTTTGCAAAGAGTAAAGTCCTGCAAGACAATGCTGGGAGCAATGTTCCCCAGTTGTGAAGTGGGCTCAGCACCTCACAAATCCCCTCTAAAATTAAATATAGTCAAAGGATTTTCTTCCAGTCAACTAAAAGGAAATGCTGGTAAACTAAACTTCCTTTATGGGAACTTGTTAAATGCAGAGGCAAAAATAAGAATATTTTCTCTTGTTCCTATGTGTGTTTCAACCTCTCTATTTTTTTTTAAAGTAGGGAGATTTTTGTTGTTGTCTTGTTATCCAGGACAGCTACCATCTATCGCTCCTGAAAATGGAAAAAAATATTCGGACTGCTCGGGAGAGAAAGACAAGGTATAAAGGCTGGAAACAAGCAGTCCTGTGCCTTCCCTTTCCTACTGTGATGCATCAGGCTGGTGATGGTTTCAGACGAGGGCATGTACAGAGGTAGGAGTCCCTCGAGTGAAGGGTCCTTTCATAGCGAGTCTCTTTGAATGGCTTCAAGGATTTTGCAAGATTATTTTGAGCACGCATAGGGGAAAGAAATTCAAATGTTTCTTTAACCTGCAGCATCTCCTGTGCCATTTCATAGAAGAGCCCAACAGCAAAAAGCCGAGCTCTGGGTGTGCCAGGGGCCATGTCGCTCAAAAAGTCAACAGCAGCCACCGCTAATGAATTCCCCGTTTGAGTTGGTGAATGCTGGGGAAAAAAAAAATCATATTTTGGAAAAATAAATCATGCTCACCTGAGCTATTTGAAAGTTTTCCTAATTTTCCATAACTTTTAGTGGATGGAAGATGAACATTTCAAGTAAAGGGCATCATTCCTTCTGCTGCTGGGGCTCAGGAGATAGCAACACTGATGTGGTATTTGTATATGGGTGTTTGAAAGTATCGTTAGGAAAAAATTACTACTAAAGCATATTTGTTCACTGACTTCTAAAAACTATTCAGAGCTTGAAATAATTTATAGTTGCATGAGTATCTCTGTCCCATTTTCAGTGACCTTGTTATGATGTGAAGAATCTTACTATCGTCTTGGCAATTCCCTGGGGCAGTCAAATTGCTAATTTTCTTGAAGTCCTGCATCTTTAATAAACCCCTTTCTCTAGTTTTTTGAAGTGAGTTCTGTTAAAAAAAAAATCCAGGAATGCATTCAAATTACGTCAACTTGTTCAAAAGTGTGAAGAAAGCGTGTAGCCTGGCCTTTGCTCAAAAAACCATTTTTTCCAGTGGAAGCAGTTTTTCAGAGAGTTTCAATCCATATGCCAGCATTTATTTAAAATTGTAAAGCCCACCTTACAAGGTGCAGTTAGTGCTTGTTACTGCGAGGCAAAGCTCCAGTGTCACTAGAGGAGAATTGACCGCGATTTGGGGCATTGGGGGTTTCAGGTCAGACCTGCAGATGAGAAGAAGGGATTTTGCTTGCTCCAAAAATTAATAATCTAGAAAACTATTCCATTTTGGAAAGCTGTATCAATCTGTTAGTAGTCAGCGCTCAGTGACTCTGGTCTTTAAAACTGATATGCCCTCTATTTAGTTGATAAGATGGAGCATTATCTGGCTTTTCCATTAGAAAGGAACCCATACCCAGCACCCGTTTGTCATATTTATACATTTAATAAAACATAACGCTGCCAGCTTTAGACCTGTTCATTTGTATTTTACGCTTTGGCTCTTTACTCTCAGTTTCTATGGGAACCTGGGCTGTTAGGGCAATAGATAAAAAAAGAGATGAAGAGAGGTCTTTGGAAACATAACTCTGTTTCTCTGCTGAATTACCAGACTCAAACACGCTTCGAGCCAAGTATACCGGGAAGGGAAAAAAATCAGGGCAAGCTAAAGGCGAGAAAGTTGATGGAACTGAGTTTTGTCCTTCCAGAAGCATCTTGATTGCATGCTTTTTTGCTTCTTTTTTTTTTTTCTTTTTAAATGGGTGTATGAAGCTTAAAAGTTAGGTTTGTATTTTCTGAGGAGGAGACAACAATTCTTTTTGCTTGTCTTTATGGTTGTTTTAGTGCAAAGTGCTCCAGTGCAGATAAAAATATTTTAAAAACCTTTCTTTTTGTTGTAATTAATTACAACTCACAAGTTGGAAACATGACGTTCATGTACAATTCTATACGTTTTGCAGAGAAACATACTCTAGTTCATATATTGCAGGATATCAGTTAGTATCCGCTGCTTCAGTATCTGTCGGTGAATCAATGTGAGCAATGTAGATGAGCTGAAATAATTAGTAGGAAATAATTAGAAAAACCTCCTCAAGGAGATTTCTTGCAGTGCCACAGTGCGTATATGAATTCCTTACGAGATGTTTGCATTTCAGTCTCACTTGGAAGAATAGGAGTGCAATGCTTTGAATACTGAGAGTCTAAGGCTACGCTAAAAAAGTAAATTTTACACCTTTCAACAGGTCTGGATTTCAAAACCAATGGATTTGGAAAATTTTGAAAGGCTATACACATTAAAAAGGCTTAGAAACAGTGGGGGTTGGTAGAGCTAATACCAGCAAAACTTCTAGGCAGTTCCTGAAGCACATCATTAATTTGTTTTAATGTTCATGTGCATCAAGGTAGATGATGACTCGACGGCTGTGTTCCTGAATATCTCAAAATGCCTATCAACAGAGATATTCCTTGCAGAATCAGCTGAAACAAGCTTTTAACTAACCCAAGTAGTGTGATCTCTAGGCTATTTTTTTCTCACCAATGCTTATTTTCAGGGCCAAGCATGCCTGTTCGAGAGCAGCTATTCTTTTCTCTGTCCTTTGGCTTCCTGATTTGAAAAACAACATTTAATATCTACTAATCCAAGGTACCACATCAGAAATTGATACTGTTATATTATCTCCATCGTCCCACATTACCACTTCAGAATATGTCTCAACATCTATGCTTCCTGGTTGCTTTGTTCTTGGAGCAAAGTGATTTTAAAATTATCTTTAAAATAATATTCAAAAGGGGAGTGGTGAGCACTTGACCTCTTAACACAGCATCTAGAAATAGTTTTTTAGTTATGCCAGGAAGTTGGTTTTGTGGGTCTTTTTTTTCAGGTATCTCTTTGTAGTTGGTGTTGCCCTCATATATATATGTATGTATATATGTATATATGTATATGTATATTTAGATGTTGGCCATGAAATTGTCTTTGCAGTTTCTATCAAAGGTGGAGTACACGGGCCAAACTCATGTTCAAACTGATTTTTTTTTCCTTTATTTTTCTTTTTTTTTTTTTTTTTTTTGTTGTTGTTGCTATGAATTCTCCACTTCTCCTGGGGAAATCTGTGTCACTTAATGCTGTGACTTCCCCGGATTATACAAGCATGACTTTCTGTCCTCTACAGCCTTTCTGTCCTCTACAGCCTTCTGAAGCATCCTTTTGTGCCTCAAAGTACTTTTTAACTATTCCAAAAGAAGAGAGTAAATGAAATAACAACTAGATTCCCTTCCCTTCTGCTTCATAGATGGTTTTGGGGGTTTGTGTTTTATACCTTTTTGTCAGGGTAAACCATGATGCAACAGCCCTGGCCACCAGCCTTCTGTTGGTCCTTCTGGTGCTGCCCATCCCCATGGTGGGACACTACCAAGGCTCATGGCCAAACCCTGTGCTCTCCAGAAAATGTTCTCTTCACGGCTCCATTGCAGGCTTTGGACCTCGCCAGTGGTCTACAGGTTGGAATGGTGGAACTTCATAAAGGTTTACTAAAGATGTGGCCCATTCAATTAAAACAGCCAAGTTGGTTATGGAGTCTAGGTGTACCCTGCTTAAAATTGCCGGGGTGCCACGCGAGCCCAAGAGGACCAGCAAGGTCTTTTGACTGGTGATGAGCTTTTGGGGCTTAAGAGGTTAGGGAAGAGTAGCTTGCTGGTATCTGCTGTGGGCTAGGATGTTCTTGGGGATCTCAGAGAGGTTTCCAGTGGGTGTAATAGACTTTCAGATTGGTAAGTCTGACCTATGGCTTTGTAGTATTGTAGCTCTGATCCATGGGTGGCAGAGAAGAGTGGTTGCATGAAGAGGTTGACTGTGTAGTAGACATTGAGGGCGGAGGTGGCAGATGTAGCCTCGTTGCTATGAAAGTTCCTGAAAGAAGACCTGGACTGCCCGTTCAGACAGTGGGCAGCCTCTAACCATCGGGATAACCACACCATCCTGCTCCAGCCCCCATAGGAAGCACTGGAGGAGGAGAACTGCAAAGAGCTCAACCCTTTGCGCTTGGATTACGAGAGGTCATCTGCTGTGTGTTGCTCCATCGTTTGATCTACTGGACACCCGACCTTTTGGTTTATGGGTGAAACAAAATCCCTCCGGTTCATTGCCACCGACTCCCACGCACATCCGAGAGCGGGATGCCGGAGCTGGGGGCTCCCTGACTCTTTTCCAAAACTGGAGTTGTCCTAAGTAGGCATCTCACACCAATCAAATCAATATCCAAACCGTATTAGGATGTGTTCAAGCAGAGACAAGCTGAAGGAGGCTGCTCCAGATCGCAGGTGGTTTTGGCAAGCCCCTTACCCCTCGGTTCAACCATAATGAGGAACTACAGTAAAAACTGAGGATTAAAGGAAAAATATCCACAGAAAGGATGGGTTGGTGCTGCTGAAGCCTGGTGGTGTCAACAGCAATAAAGCATGCAACTACACACATAAAGATGATGTGGTAGGAAACACAAAGGCAATGACATTAATTTGGGAATAATATCTGTTCGAGAAGATGTAGGTATCAAAAAGACCCCTGATTCCTTGGTGCATGAAACTGATGCCTGAGAGACAATATTTTAGGTTCTAAGTGCCCAGCATCACAAAGGAGCACCTCCAGCCAACATCTCACTGCTTTTTTGGCAGGGCAACCTGTGCTTCAGATGAATAGAAAAGCTGCACAGTGGGGAGAGAAGAGAGGAATGTAGGAAAAGTGTAGAGGATTAGAGCAGCTGAGCAGGAACCACATAGCAGGGAAGGAAGGTGTGTGGTGAAGGTAGAGAAGGCAGCATGGATCAGCCTGGCCGTTTGCTCAACACCAGCAGCTGCTGCAGGGGTTGGGTTCTCTTCCCAAGAGAAGAACCTGTTTTCACAGCCTTTGGGCTGAAATAGAGTCGAAGAATCATAGATCCTTCCCTCAGTGAGCCCAGAGACGGGGTTTGGAACCCCGTCAGCTTTGGAAATCCCATGCCTCCTGTCAAAAGAGCTATTGTAAGTCTTGCATAGCCTTCCCTAGAAAGCGTTGAAACCCACTCTGCTAGGAAAAAATAAAAAACAACAAACCACATATTTTCATACCATAATAAGATAAAACACTATTTAAAAAGGAAATTTTTATTTAGCCCTGCTGGATGCAGACATGACTAATCACATGTATCATTTACAAACGAGTTCTGACCCTCCCTGGTATTAATCAGGAGTTGGCAGCATTTGACGCTGAAGGACTTGACAGTAAAAATTCACAAAATTAGGCTTGTTTGTCAGGTAGCTGCGTTCATATGCCTTTTCTAATTCCCTTTCAGGCAAAGGGAAGCTGATTTGAAACCACGGCTGCTAATTCCAGGAAAAGAAGAAGGCATTAAGCCTCTTTTGGGAGTTTCAAGTGACAGCGTACACATTAGTGGAGGGGAAATGCAGGAAGACAATCTTTATCAGAAGCCACGTGTTTGGCTATATAGTTTTCCCCCAGAAGTCACTGTTTACCTTGTGATTAATTATTATTTTAGTAAATGAGTAGTAAATGAGCGTAACTGGCTCTCTCTGTCCTCTTAGTGAGCAACAGTTAGAATTGTGGTGTTTATTAAGGATGCTGAAAGAGGGAGGAGAAAAATGTCCTCGTTAAAGGAAGTGCATGCTCTTTTTTGACAACAGAAATGGACTTTTAGAAAGTTTGTGTGTATAGACGGAGTGCCGGCTGATATTGGAGAAGTATTTGCAGTGCAAGAAATCCTTGATTTGTGATCTGGGCTTTGTATTATATCATGGAGGAGAGGGGATCATCCCTTTATATCTGCTTTAGGTTTCTGTTGGGGAAAAAACAGCTTTCGACACCCCTTTCCTACAAAGGTACTGTAGAGTTTAATGAAAAAAACCCTTTATTTATTACAATAGTATGAACAGTGGCACAGTCCTCCTCTTCAATGGGCTGGAGAGAATGTGAAGCTCCATTTCCCACACCTGAAGCCCTTGTTGTGGAGCTTCTCTTCAGGTCATGACAACCAGGATCATTTAGGTGTGCAAAACTCTGCTCCTTCATGTCTGCTCCTTCACCTTTTCAGTAGCTCCTGCAAAGCTATCGAGTATAGAGAGGCTGGAAGAGTATTCAAGGAAATATCACTACATGCTTGCTCTGCTTCTCCCTGAGCATCCTCACAGTTGTTTTCCAGAGCAGGTGCTTGGCAAAATGGACCTTTGGCCTCATCCCAGACATCCCAGAGGTGCTCTGTGCTTTAATAAGTCTCCTGGTGTATCTTCATTTTACAGGTAAGGAAACAGATATGGAGAGATTAAGCAAATTAAGGAGTCGGAAAAGCCAGGGCAGAACTGGAGCTGGCAGCTCTCCCATCATCAGTCCTCACGTGTAAATGTAACTAGCAGAGAAGGAGACAGAGGTGAAAAATTTTCACCTGCAGAATTGTTTCCTGTTTAATGAGCTGACATGGGGTCATTAGAGCCAATAGCAAGAAAATGTTGACATTTTTGGTTTCAGTTGCGAAAGAATTAGTCTATAACACTTAGGTACTTAAATATGGAGAAGAGTTCCTTATAGCAGACCATGTTCAGCATTACACGAGATAGTAAGCTGTTCAATACTTCCAAAAAAACCCAGATTTTAGTGAAATAGTGTCTACCTTTATTAAACATTTTGAAAATGTCAAATTGTAGGCAATTTTCAGCCCAGAGAGCCCCTCATGTAGAGGCGTCTCCCTTTGAGCATCCCTGTTGCCTTTCTCTTGGGGTTCTCCAGCAGTGCTCTTCCTGCACCAGGGTGGGTGAGATGGGCACAGAGGTACAGGAGCTGGAGGTTTGGATAAAGGCAGGCTGGGTTCTGCTTCTTTCCTGGTCATCCCTGCCATTCAGTCTGTCTTCTTGACCATGCCTGAGCACTGGGCCGGTGCTGTCATGGGACTGTTATAAACTCTTCAGGAGGAATGATTGCCTTGGAGCCTGTCTTTTGACATTAGAAGTTCAGGTTATTTTTTCTGTGCGTATCAGTTCATCTCTGTTTCATTTCATCTGACACTTTCTTGGCAAGTCAGTGAATCTCCTGAGGTCCTTCTTCAGCTGTCCGTGGCTCACTCTGGTTTTTCTGCTGCTCTGAATAGCTTAATTCCAACAGAAAACCTCAGCGCTCTACTATTGAACCTTTATGCACATGAATTTTAAATCCATCAAACAGCACAGGTCCCAGCACAGCAGCACACAGGATCACAGGTGACTGACCTCCACTCTCTAAATGGATTATCTCTCCACGAGAAGACCTTTCCTTTTGTCTCCTGCCAGCTTCTTGCCTTTAATTGCTTTTGCTGGGGAACTTTCTGAGATGCCTTTTGGAAACCAGATAAACCGTGTCAAGCAGATCAACCTTATGCGTGAACCTTTCACTAACTCCAATATGTCCCTTTATGGAAGACAGCATATCTAATTTGTTCCTGTGTCCTCTAATTGTACTCTTGTTGATAGTTTTCACTAATGAAGATACAGACGGCACAAGCCATAGCTCCCAGATCAGCTCTGCAAAGTGTTTAAAAGATTTTTACTGCCTCCTGGGGAAGCAGTGTGGATGTTAACCTACTGATCAGCGCATACGTAGGTATGCAGTGTATTTGTGCTACCTATAGGAAAGGTAGGTGAGGAATGTGGGAGACCTTGGAGCAATGCAGGGAGCAGAGGAAGAGAGTATGGGGGTAAACCAGGAATATTGAAGTTGTTTTGTGAAAATAATGAAATTGTTCTGAAAAAAATGAAGCTACTCATAAAAGCAGGCTAGAACCCAAATTAAAGTCTGGAATTGTACAAGAATGTCTCCCGAAAGCCAGGCATTGCTGAAGTTGTTTGATGCATGTGGGTCTGTGGCGAGGAGCTGAAGGGTCACCTGTGGAAACGTGGGATATTCCTGCCCTCCAGTGGCAGTATGGGAAAGTGCCTTTCAAAAGTTGTCTCGGCTGGAAAACAGATGGGAGCCTGCAAAGGCGTTCTAAGAAACTTCCAGGAAACTCGTTGCTTTTGATCCATTGTCCCTTGAATTTCCATTGGTGTTTCCCAGCAGAGCCCTTCTGTCCTGTCTGGGTTTACCTGCCAATACGTGCTGGTACTCCCCTCCTTACCTTGACTCAATTCAATTTTCCAAGTCTGGGGCACTGAACCAAGTGGTTGATGTGTAGCCAGCAACATTTCGGTGTTGTGATATGGGAGCATGCCTTGGAGGTGTGTTTTGGGGAGCACTCAACCAAATAAGTCATGTTCGGCTCCTGGAATGCCCTGAGCCCTTCTCCAGAATGAGCCAAGCACGTGGGAGGTGTGTTGGGAAATATTTTCTGCTGTGATGTGTGGAGTTTTGAGCCTTCCAACTTGTTTGTATTCCCGAAATAAGACAGCTTGCATCACTTTTCAAGCCAAGGCATTATCTGCAGTAGAAAAACTCAGGGGTTAGGGTGGTTTGTTTGGTTCCTTTTTTTTTTTCCCTCTTTCTCTAATTAGCACATGATAATATTCAAAAGTTGACAGTGCCCTTGGTATTTTTCTCATGTGGTGAATTTAGCATGAGTGAATAAGTGAGAACTATGTTTTTTCCTCATGTTTGCCACCATGTGTTAAATAAACATCTGCTAAAAAACTTCCTTTTATCTAGTCAAGACAAGTCATAAGATTGAACAGCTCATCTCTCACCATGTAGAACACAAACAGGCTTCCCGATTGGGCACCAGGCACTGAGAAACACAACTCTCTGTTTCTTTTAATGCGATTATACATTACAAGTAGGGACCTTGAGTTTCTCAGTTTGTTCCTGTTATCTACAGATGCACTGGAAATGCCAATGCAGGAGCGGTCTCACTGCATCAAGATGTAGCTCACCCTGTATCCTGTCTGACTGTGCCCAACAGCAGGTGTCTAGGAAGGAGAATAAGAGCAAAGAGATGCTTACTGATTTGTGATCCACCAATCTCCAATGATCTGGGACTCGAGAACTTCTTGCATATAGGCGCTGTTGGTATTTTTAGTAGCCCTTGGTGGTTTTTCTTGTTGTTTGGGTTTTTTTTTTCCCCTGAATCTGCTTAGCTGCTTTCATGGCACACCCAAGGTTTAGACGGTAGTCATCTCCTACCCGAGTTGTTTTTTTCCCAGGAAGAAGCCCCTAACACAGTCATTCCTGCAACAGAAACCAGTCCAGACATGTGCTCCTTACCATCACATTTCTCAGTACCTTTTCCAATTCTACTCTGTCGGTTTTGAGATGGGAGGGGGAGTGAAGGTGGACAAATCAGCCCATTACTGCATGTGTAAGATCAGGATTATTTTTTTTCCCTGCTGTTCATCGCTGCATTTCTACAGGTTTTCAAGTGAAAGTATTATCATGTCCTTTGGTGTCTTTAAGTCCTCGCGCAATTTTTCACCTTGGGCTTTTGTTTGCTATGTTTGGTGATTTGATATCCTTGACCAATGTTGTCATTTTACTTATTCCCCCCCCC
>NW_010135792.1:90059-106400 GCF_000699245.1 Pterocles gutturalis
TTTTCTGCCCCCCCCCCCCCCCCCCCCCCCCCTTAACAGATCATCTGTAAAGATGTTGAGGAGTAAAGATTTGAGCACTGTTGGCCTCTGTCCATTACAAAAACCAGCCATTTATTACTATCTGCTGTTTCCTATTTTTAACCTTTTTTTAATCAATGTGAAGACCTTTTATCTTATGGCAGCTTAATTTTTCTAACAGCCTTTCATACCTTGTCAAATGCCTTTCGGAAATCCAAGCCAGCTACATCAACCAGATCTTTCCTGCCCATGTGCGTGTCAACTCCTTCAAAGAACTCCAGTAGACTTGTGAAGCATGTTGGCTCTTCCCCAAAGAAGTCAGATTCATCCATGTGTCAACTCATTCTGTTAGGACAGATGTTGGGCTTAGTGGAGTACAGGGCTCTGGATCAGATCAAAAAGCCACTTCCATCCCTTGGCGAGCAGAGCTGGTTACAAACCACAGTTAGTAGTAGACCTTGAGTTCATGCAGAAGTGCTGGGTGAACACCATCTGGGCCTGGAGATGGGTTCCTTTGGTCTATTCAGGTCCCCTCCTGACACTTCAGTAGGAGGCAGTTACTCTGGTGATGGCCCTGGGAAGGAAGATTGTGGTGGGAGGATCTCCCCAAGATCTTCCGTGTTGAACCCGGGGGTAAAAAGTGCACTAAGGTTTCTCACATGGCTTTGTTCTTCTCAATGTGCTCCTTCTATAGCATGAGCCTCTGGAGACTTTACAGCCTTTGGTGAGGCTTCTTGCTGCTGCTGTGATTCACAAGGATTTATTCTTTGTTTTTAAGCCTTTTGAAGTTGTTACTTGCATTTTAATTTTTTTTTTTTTTGTCCTGCCTTATGGTGTTTTTCCTTTCAACCAGCCGGAGTTTGATTCTTTTTTTTCTTTTCTCTTTATTCATTTGCTTGAAACATCCTTCATATTTGAAGGATGCCTTCTTGCTTTTAATGTAGTCTCATCCTGCTGTTCAGCCACACCAGCTTCCTTTTGACCTACCCTAGGTCCACATTTGATAGATGGTATGTTTGCTATATGATTCCAGATACCTCCGTGCTGCTGCTAAGATTTGGTTCTCCTCATCAAGTCTTTTTGCTACTCTTTGAATTCCCTGTTTGAATTTTAAAGTGCAAGAGTGGTGCTTTTATTTTAAACCTTTTTTCAGACCTCCAGCCACATTAAATCTCGATACATCATGGTTTCTGTTACAGGGATGTTCTTCAATTGTAGTACTTCAAAATGGGTCTTGCATTTCATTCAACATCAAGTCAGTTTTATTTGTTCTTGTTGCACCTGATTAGTCATCTCCTAAAATAATCATTAATTGTGCCTAAAAATTTAGGCTTGACAGATAGTCAAACTCTATATCTAGAGTTTGTTGCACACGCATGCTGGGTGTCTTTGCTGAGGTCTTGTCAGAGCTCCTTCAGCAGATCACAGACGGTCTTGCCCATCTGGTGGATGGTCAGTAATCTCATCCTAACGCTCTCCTTCCCTGTTTAGACTGGAGTTTCCACCTACAGATGATCTACGTGACTTGATAATTTGATTTGTTAACCTGATTTAACACAACAAATCACTTTTGCCTTAGGCCAGGCTACTTGGTGTAGCCTTTGTGTTTCCAGCATCTTCTGTGGCTGCTGTTATGTCATCCCAGCGGTGGTCATTTCGTACCTCCTATACGTTTGTCATGCCATTGCCTTGTTAAAGGCTAGAGCTTTTAGTTTTCCCATTCTTCTTTCTTAGACCTTTCTTAGATGTTTGTGGAACAATGCATGAACAGATGGTTTGGTTTTTGTATTTCTCTAGATTTTCTTTAAGTTGGTCCTTCATTGTGATGCTTTTTCTTGACTTTTGACAGATAATGGCTTCCGTTATTGGTGTAGAGCTGTTAAACTCCAGGGGAAACTTTCTGCCTCTGCAGAGTCTCTCCCACACAGAGCCAAAAGGACCTGCACAACCCCAGACATTGATTTTGCTTTCGAAAGCTATACTCACACAAGAAAGCAAAATCATAGCAGATAAGTCAAATTAAAAGCGGGTTTAACACAGAGTGATACCAGGATGGGGTTAGTTATGTGGAACCCAGTTTCACTGATCTCTTCCCACAATTTCATCTGTCTGCCAGAATAAACAAGCGGGGCGTAAAACCTCACTTTGTGCGCACACGTACTTGCTTTGTAAGGAAAAATCTGTTTCCTGCCTGCTCCCACTTTTTCAGTAGGATTTTATGTAGTATTCCCCTCCTCCCCACCTTCCCTTATATGTCACCTCTTTTTTTCAAAGTAAATTAGGATGAAACATGACAGATGCAACAACTTCCACCAGTGTGACTGGAGCACTCCAACGTTGGCCAAAGGAATCAAAGTGTGAGGTTTTGGGAGGTTTAGTCTGGTGACCTCAGTGCAATTAATAGCTCCGGCTGATGATCTGTGGGCATTCTGGGGGAGCTACTGGCTTAAGAGAACATCATTCACATCATGTTCAGCAGAACATCATCTACTACAGCAACATCTCCAGGTCCTCTCACACGTGGGTCTCCCTGAGAATTTGGAAGAGGCTGGAGGAAACATTGCAGAAGTGTCTCTGGGCAGCCCTTGTAGAAGGGACACAAATTCACTTGAGGTAGACCTTTACTTGTTAGCAGCCACCAAGCTGGAAACCATCCAGCAAGGGATTTTTTTCCTAGAGGATGAGGGCAAAAATATAGTGGCAGGCTGTTGTCTGAAACCCACGGGACTTAAACAAACATGCAATAAGTAGCGAACATGTTGAGTTGGACAAATAAGTATGTCTGTCATCAGTGATATATCTACGTGTTCTCCACATTCTTTAACAAATCTAAGAGATAGAAAACTGCGAGTGGGTCTTTTTAATTGGAGTGTTGCTGTTGCCATGGTGAGCCTTTACTTAAGCAAGCAAGAGAGCCCTACATGAAGGCTGGAGGCAAAAGGGCCGTTTAGTGTTTACATGCTTAGATGAGCAGATTTGGGGTTCCTGGGATCTAATTAGCAGTTAGCAATTAGATCATGAGATTTTGTAAAGTAGAAGAGCAACAAGCAGAACTAAATGTGATTCGAGCAATTTCAAGCTGTAATTAGACTGGATTTTCCTTGAGATCGCATCTCAATTTCCAAGGTTGTAATGTGGCCGTGGCTCTTCCCCAGTGATTCCCAACACGTTGCTGTAAAATAACTTTGGTGTTCTGCTCTGGTACATGGTGGTACCTTTGAAGCAAGTTTGGTAGCTGGGATTTGTTGACATGACAGAGGTCAATTGGAGTTTTGATGGGAAATGTTTTTTTCTTGTGTGGTTCTCGTAAGCGTGGCTTTTCCTTGGTTTAAAAAAATAAGGGATCTGTAGGTGTTTCCTCTGAAGTCAATCAGAAAGTTGAAAGGACAAACCTTTGATGCCTTATCTTTCAAATATATTTTCTTGTCTACAGATCCAAACTGTTGAATTCAGAGCTAATGAGGAGAACAGAGGGAAGTTAGTGAATTGTCTCCTTCCTTACCATAGTACTTCTTTTTTCCTTCTAAATTATCCAAGAGCAGTTAGTATCGCCATAGAAGGTTTATTTTTCACTGACTTTGTATTACTTTAAAAATTAGGGTTTGAGTGCTACAACAGAATTCAGTGTTGCCAAGTATACCCAAACTATAACTGATTCAGCTGGTGAATCTGGGGATTTAAATCCAAATTTTATCTCGGTAGTGGCCCGTGATTTTGGATGGTAAACTGGGAATTAATATGCTATAGGTAATAAGTCCCTGTCAGTTCTCTTGCATTTGCCTCAAGCCATGTCACCCTGACATGTTAGATGTTGTGCTGCAACCCAACAACATAAATCTAATATTTTATTTCAAAAGGTTGCTTATTCATACTGGTGTTAGCAGGTGGGAAGAGAAATGTGCCAAGAAGGCCATTAAGGCATCATACTGTGGGGTGCTGGCATAACAAAGATAAAAAAGCCAAGCAAAGCATGTTGCACTCTCAGTTTATTCCCATCAGGAAAGCAGAAGAGCTTTCTCTTTGCAATGTGTGTCTTAGAGCATGATAACTGTTTCTTTGCAATGTGATCCATACCCCACACTTCTGTTGTAATGAGCACAGCTAAAGGGAAAAAGAAAAGGAAAAAAGAAAGAAACACACACAAAAAAATGCAACAGCTTTCTTGGAAGTAGGGATGGGGGGGCCAGGACGTGGAACTCAATGGAGAGTGAGCTAAAGCATGTAATAGCCACCTTTTATCTAGTGGGTGTGATACTTCAACTGAATATCCTTTAAAAAATTACTGTAAAACTAAAAAAAAAAAACTAGTACGACATACCTGCTGGCATTGCAACGTGAAGATATGGGGGTATGTGTAGAGGGAGGGTAGTAAACCAGTATTTCTTCCACCCAGCCACTGTGACAATACCCATTGCCCAAGGAAAACCGGTAGGGACTTTTGTCATGAAAATGGTGAATTGTCAAGGAAATGCTTTACAGAAATATGTGATTTGAATGTGACTTTATTTTGGGAAAAAAGATATTGATAAATAACATTTTTAAGGGATCTTTCATTTTATATTGGATGTTATTTCTATTGAAATGAAATTAAGATGTCAAGGTCTGAGTGCAGCGTCAGAGACGCCATGAAAATTCGTTTGCTTTTCCATAGAATTGTGTTTAGCATGGAATTTCAGGTTGTGCTGTTGCTGCCTTTCTTGGAGTCAGACAGGCATTATACATATTTTATTTTTCCACTGTCACCAATGAGTTTCCTACCAGCATTCCATACACAATAGTGCTATTAGCAACTATTTCAGGTTCAATGCCTCACTGCTGAGCCAAGGTAGAGATGTAACACAATGACAAGGAGGCAGTTTCTTTGGTCTCCAGCTAGCAACATCCAGAGTTTAAAAAGAGACAAGAAAAAAAGAAGGGGAAAAAAAAAAGCAACACCCCCCCTCCGCATAAGCAATACATTTTAATACTGTACAGAACAGGAAGCACCACCAGAGGAAGGAATACTCCACATCCTCCCCCCACCCCTTTTAATTAAAATGGATTAAAGTCTCAGTTTTGTAAGTCAGTCTATCCTGTAGAGTATCTTGTTTGAACTATTTCAGGACTTTCTCGACATTAGGCATATTACAAAAGGGCAAATGTTATTTGAACCCAAGCTAAAACCAGGACTTCCCAAAGGAGGACCCCGAGAGAGTCCTGTTGGAAGCATAAGGTTTTGTTAGAAGTTGAAGGAGAAACACGTGCATTTAGAAAATAAAACACGCATTTCAGTTATGACCTCCCTTTGACTTAGAGTGAAAACCAGGGACCCACTTCCTTACAAACCATCCTGATGACCTTGTGCTCTATACCTGTACAGCATTATCACCCCCCAGGCAGCTGGCACTTTGGCTGGTCCTTCCACTCAACTTTTGGCCTGTTTTTGCCACATGAGCATTGTGTGGATGTATGATAACAGGGTGCGGGCGGTAAAAGTACACCCACATTTACACCAAACCCTTGTATCTGCTTGAGCGGGAGACTGGACGGTTGTTTTTTCTGAGCGAATTTGTGAGCTTGTATACACGGGAGCAGTCACACATTTCAAAGGGAGTGATGCGTTTCCCCATGTTATGAGAGGACCCCACATCAGCAAACATCTGGAAAAAAAAGCTGAAATTTGGATTTTAGAGGTTTTTTCCTAATAAAGTTGCTCCCAGTACATCCTGTGTTCAGATGAGGTCCTACTGCACCGCTCATACTGTTTCTGGACGGGAGGCACTGAACCCAGTGGGCACAAGATGTTCAATAAGGTGTCACCAATCTCTTGGCATATTTAGGAGTTCAACAGTATTAGCTTTGAAGTTAAGACTTTTTAAAGAGCCTGGATGATGAGAAGGTCTTCCTGAGCTGTTTTAAGGGACTGTATTTGAGTGCATTAATTACATTTCTTGGTGAAATTGGTCTCCATGCAATAGTAAGTCTTCAAAGCCCCATAATTCAAACAACTCTTCTATTTGCTTAACTACTGAAAAAAACTGATGATGAGCCCAGCTTATTGTAACAGTGTAATATCATGTTCATGGTGCTGAGTTCTAATTGAAAAGTAGTGTGCTTTTAAAATGGAGAGGGGAATTAATTTCTCTGTTAGTTTTTTAGCTTCATGTTTTTAATTTCAGATCTCCTTCCCCTTCCAGAGGAAGTTAGAGATGCCATAGCTTTACTGTCTGTTTTAGCTGCCACTCAAATGTGCACTTTCTGTAAGAAAATCTAAACCAGGAGGTATGCTATTGCTCCTGGTGTGAAACTCATTAAAGGCAAGTAACGCTGCAAGTTCAAGCGCTGGTGGGGCCAAAAGAAATTCCCAGCCCTGACAATACGAACTTGAAAAGAAAGACAGCCTTTCTTTTCCATGCAGTGGTCCGTCCAGCTGTAACTTTTAATTGCATCGTCGCTGGTAGCCCCTTGCTTTTAAAGATCCAAACGAAATGTCTCTTGATTTGGATTTTCAGTCGAAGGTGTAAGGTGTACAAGTGGTAGCAGCTAAATCAGGAGTTAAAGCCACTGCACTGCTGACCTCAGAAGGATGGTCTGGAAGAAGGAGACCTGAACTAAGGAAAAGCTGGGTTCTGAGTTAGCATACTTCTTCCCTATATCTATCTGTCTACAGATACGTCTAGATAGATTGATCTACACCTTTTACTTTTTCAGTGTTGTTTGCAATTAGAAAAAATGGAAGAGTAGAAGATGAGTTTGACGTTCTCCTCTTTGGTCATCTTGGGGCAGGGCAGCAAATCCTTGTCCTCAAGTACATTTTCGCTAAGAAGTCAAGAACTATGGGTAACACTGTAGCACCCATCCCTCGCAGGAGCAGGTTAGCATTAGGACATTAGCAAAAATCAGGCAGAAATTATTTATTAATGTACTAACATGCCATCCGTTCGTTGTCTCTGTGAAAGGGCAGAAAACCCTATTTGGGTTTAGGGCAATGGCATGTCAGTGCTCCCTGGTTAATACAACTAGGGCAACAGCCACCTTACCACCAATGAGAGATATCACAGTCATTTTGTGCCAGTACTTTCATCCAACGGCTTGCTGCCTTTGATCAGTGTTTTCCTGCTTTCACTGCCAATGGAGGTGTCCTGGAACAATGTTGTCATCCTGTATTTGCGAACGAGATAATAAATTGCAATAATGTGACAGAGCTTGAAATGAATTCAGCTTTTCTGTAACGTTATGCAATTGACAGTAAAATAGGTAAAGAGCTGGTCTTCTTCTTGATATTTTTGTTCCTTTCTGCTACCAGCATGTATCTGAAAGGGATGCTTGGAAGTTGAGAGGTGCATTTGTGCATCATGAGAGACAGACGTCTGGTACCCGGAGGGAGAAACACCAAACATAGGCATTTCCCATCCTGGGACGGTGTTTAGGAAATAGTTGTTCTCTGCCGTCGCTGCCTGCTCTGCCTGAGTATAATTTCAGGGTGAGCATCTCCCTTTCAGCTAATCCCAGTCCATGGAGACCTGAGTGTGCTCTTCACCTTGTAGGATCAGACTCTTAGAGATGTCTGATGAGCATGTTATGGTCTTGCCCAACAAGGTTTTGGGTTTATACCCTTGGTTATTTTTTCTTATTGCAATGGTTTGTCGAGGGATATCTCCCCACAAAATGTACCAACCCAAATGGGTTGATAACTGGAGGGAACACTAGATAAGAAGGGTTTTGCACACAGGGTGGGACCTCTGAGAGGGTGAGTGGCAACGCACGCTAAAGAAATGCAGATTTGCTCTCAACACCTGTCAAGAATTTGCTTTCAGGCATTCCCAGGCTCTGGATCTTACTGGTTGTGTCAAATACACTGTCGCTGTGCCATGCTTCTGTCTGTTGCCTGAATGTGGCTACATCTCCTGTGCCCCACTCAAATAGGGCACAGCTGAAGGTAAGGATCTCATGTGGGCACGACATGAGGTGCTTTTTATTTCGCTTTCACCCATATGACCATTAATAGTTTTCCCATTGTCCAAAATCACTCAGAAATATGCGAAAACTGAGCTTCTCTGGGTCATTTGAGAGGCGGGGAAGAGGGCTGGCCGGCACAGAAGGGAAGGCGCGGGAGCCCTACCAACATTTGCTGCATCCCTCTTCCTTTGCATCACTTTTGGATAATGAAACCTTCTCGTTATATTAATTCAGTCCGTGTCCTCTGCTGCTTTTCATTCACATTTGGAATTGCATGTCTCTTAATAGCATGAATCCAGTCCAGAAAACCTGCCATGACCTCTGGGTACCAGGGTGCTGTGAATAGAGTAGACCCCAGCTGGGTTATATGTTAAGTTTGGGTGTGTAGAAAAAAAAAGAGTCACAAAATTGAGGGTTTGAATTAATTTTTTATTTCATTTATCACAAACTCATTTTCTAAAGTGCCACATCAGCTGAAGCAGCATCCTAAAAATAAATTAGTTATATCTTAAGAATCATAAGGAGATGGACTGAGATACATCTTTTATCTAGTGGATACAAAAATATGGTTTCCTTTTGTGATGTGTTTTTTTCCCCACCCAACCTGTGGCTCTCAGGCTCATTTCACGGGTGTCTTCTTGCAGACTGGGTCTGACCATCACCATCTACTTGTTGTAACTCAAGTTGTTCTAGTCTTTGCAGAGATTGAATATTTCTGTCTGCAGAAGCATGTTGCCTCTGTGATGGCTGCTGTAGTGACCAGGCCAGCCAACAAAATTAAATATAAGGCCAAAAAAATAGCTGTTAAATGAGCAGGTGCCTGTCACTGAGGAAGGCTCTGAAGTTCTGGTTTTATCCCCCCAAAATGGTTCTGTTGGCTCTTACGAGGGAGTTGGTGGTTGGTTCCGATTTGGTTGCAATTTACATCTAGTTGGCAGCATGTAGGTGGAAATGAGCCAAGTTTTCTCTCAAGATGACAGTTTGGTAACAGATGTCTAATGTTTCCCGACACATTTAGCTCATGTGATAGGAGTTGTGAGCTAGTGTAGTAAAGCTGAGCAGTTGGGTAATTCCAGACTGTTACCGCTCACATTTTCTCATTTATCCTTTTTAGCTGCTTAGGTAAGATGGTTTGGTTGTTTTGGGGTTTTTTGTTTGTTTGTTTGTTTTTGTAGTTTTGGGAGGAAAAGCTTAAAATGTGTTCCAGTGTAATAATTTTCCTAGGAGGCAATCACTCATTTAAATTGTTGGAAACCTCCAGCAGTGCAAGAAGCTACATGTTTCCCTCTCCTGTTCTACATAACAGGCATTGCCCAAATGCTTGGGCTGGGGCTCCTGCACTGCTCTTTCAGAGTCACGGGACATGTGGACGATGGTATTTACTCCTAATTGCTCTGGTTTCTTGCATGTGATGCCTGTCCGTGCCGAATAGGAGCCTGAATCAGGGCATTTTAAATAGCAGCTCCTTAGGAAGTATGTGTTTTATTTGGAGGGAGAGAGGGAAGTGGTGGTCCCAAGCCCTAACTCTTCCATAGTTAGGCACTTGTTAGGTCAAGACCATTCCAGAAAGACAGTTGTTTGAGTGAGATTTCAGTAGGTACCTCTGTCATTCAGATTTGCAAAACACCTTGGGGAAGAGCTTGGGAGATTCTGCAGGATGCTGGTGTTTGTCCTGGATCTGCACATCTCCTCCTCTCTGCTGTTTCCTGGCATCCCCTGTGGGGACGATACCTTTCCTGTTCACTACTGGGACAGACTAGGAGTTCTGGCAGTTCGGTTTGGTAGGTCAGGTGAGAAAACTCAGGTTCAATAAACCAAAAAGTCCCATTATGAGTGCATTGGAGTTGATACCTGGCCTACCACGAGCTCTTGTGAAGCTCTCAGCCTTAATTTTCAACTCCCTATTTGTATCACATGTTCTCTGTATTAAAAAAAAAAAAATACTGGGGGAGGGTTCTTTCTTAATTATATCTAATTCAGCTAGAGTTAGAAAACCCCAGAAGTCTCTGTTCAGCATTGAACGTTTGAGCCTTGCATCCGTGTAGCTCCAAGAACGTCACTGGACATGGATATGATGCTGATGAGCATTCATGCCTCCAGGCTTGCCCGAGATGCCTTCTTAATGCACCTCTTCTCTATTAATGTAGGAACTTAAATCACCAACTCTTCCAGAGGGCAAAAAATCATTTTCTTGTTTGAAAAGTCTCAGAGCACTGGCATATGGCTGCGTATTTAGAGTGTAGCTGCCTTGCTCGTTAGACTGCTAAGGACGGGATGGGAAGAGGCTGTGGCATCTGCAGAGTGGTACCCAGCAGAAATACGCCCTGGCCTGCCACACTTGTATTTTCACTCCAGAGTGCTGAGTTATTTCCGCGTCATCTTGCACAAGTGTGATGAAACTGTCTCTACCGTTCACCCCATCTCTGTTCTATTCCGAGGGAATATCCCAAGCATCCTCCCCAGTATCCGACCATAGCAGATTTCTTCAGCCTGGTCCAGAACCAAACATTTTCCTACAGACACACCAATATTAATTTTTAAACTTCTTCTGTATTTCTTGGCACTACCCTCCCAATGCCTTGAAAAGGTCCCTTTTCTTTTGGAGGTGATAAAATAGGACATCATATATATTTTTCACTGTAATTTTGTTGAGCGAGACCTTGGGAGTTTCTGTTTAGGGAGCAGCACACTCAGGTTAGGGAAGTTGGAGGAGAGAAGCTGAATTCATATTCTGAATTTCTGGATGAGGATTATACCCTGATTGCTGTTTTAGGAGATAGCTTGGGAATATTTGCATTTTGATATTTTTATTTAAGTGACTGAGATTTATTCCTAAACTTTGCAGGACTGAAGCATGTTAATTCCCTTTAGTTTATAAGAATTGGATTTGAAAGTGGACTTTAACCTTTGTAGCTGGGAATAAACCAGAATTCAGATGTGATTGTTGTTACTAAGCGTGTGAAGGGCTTGCTTGATTGATTTTACACACGTTTTGGTTTCACTGTATGTTTTTTGGAATTTCTTTTTCGTTTTGGAAGCCTGTTGCCCAGTATCTAGCAAACTCCATCTGATTTGTTTTATAGGCTTCATTGCACGTGGATGTACTAACTACAGATAAGCAGTCTTTCAAAGAGAACTCACCAAGAGATTTTTAAAAGCAATCACAATAGTGCTGCAACTACATTTTCTAAGCAAAATAAGAAATGAACGCTTTTGTTGTTTTTTGGGGTTTTTTTTAACTTTAAAAGCCATCAGCAGAGCTTTCGGCTTCTGCGACTCAACACACAAAATGATGAAGAGGTTGGGACTGGAGAGGAAGATCCCATTTCCCATCGAACTGAGGGATTTTCAGGAGAATTGGTGGAATTTGCAGGGGCTGGGACTAGCGTCCTGCTAACCTTGCCAGCAGCATGCCATGTCTTACCTACTTTTTGTGTTCTCACATCGCGTAACGTGAACTGTACATCATTTTTGTAGGACTTGGCCATCTTTCAGGATGAAAGGTATTATAGGGAAAAAACCAGTTCACCTCACTGTCCCATATGTTTCTGGAGACCCTAACCCCTCTGACACGCTGCTGTTGGCATCTCCTATCCCCTGCTTGTTCAGCTTTGAGAAATCCTCACTAATGGGAGGAAGACAGGGTGATCGGTCCCCCACCGATAATGCAGGGCTTCTGGACATGAAGTTTTGCATCCATTGTTTGACTGTTGAAGGGAGGTTTTCTGCGCTGAGATTTACTCTTCCTAGCAGTTATAAATCATTAAGGGTATTTAAGTGGTCTATACATTTATCATTAAAATCAGCCCATCTCGTGGCTCTGTCACCCCTAAAATGCCATGATTTAGAAGGAAACAGATAAATATGTCTTTCATTTAGCAAGAGGTTTTTTATTGGCGAGTTTAGTATGCAGCTCATTATGGGTGTAAAGCAATCGATAAGCAGCTGTGTCACACAAGGTTATCCCAAGTTCAGAACAGGCTCAGTACTGATTAGTTTCCAAAGTCAGATGCATCAGGCTACTGTGGCCACGGGAGCAAGGTCACTGAGAGGATCTGGTGACAGTATAAATAATAAAGTGGAGCTTAAGTAATTTGTCGACAGCACCCCCCGAGATAAAATCGTGCTTTATTGCATGGGATTTGGGGCTTAATGATGTGACCTTTCACATTTCTTGACACCTCTTTTTGGTTTTCACTTTTAATTTTTTTTCTCTTTATCCCACAATGTCATTGCAGTTTCAAATAGGATAAAGAAGGTGGTTTGAAGGGAATAAGTCAGTAAATCAATTCCATCCCATTACTGAATTAGAGACAGACATGTGGACAATGTACATTAAAAAGATAGGTGGGTATGTGTATGTGATGATGGCTAACGCTGTGATGTTTTATGTTTACACTGGCGTTACCATGCACAGATGAAGCATCCAGGTGCAACAGCAGATTATGGTCTGTCTGTTAATTGTAAGATATTATGGCTAAAATTAAGTACTGTAAACCAAGCCAACTCCCCCTTTGCACCCTCCATGCCTCTCTCCATAATCCCCTTGACTCTCTTTTCCCATACAAGTCTGTGTCACCAGCAGCCAAAGGTTGTGCACGCTCCGGGACTTCTCCGGCAGCTGAATGTCAAACCTGATGGAGTGGGTGGATCCTGCTCATCCATTTCCCCTCCGAGCCTTTCTAAAAATACCATAAACCTTGACAAAGAGCTATTTTAGAGGAATCATATTCATGAGGACAGTCATGGGAAGCTTATTTTGGCAGGCTCGTATGTGTTCAATTTGCATGCTTCCTTAGGCAAGGGCTTGGCAAACGTGCGTTGGGAGCCAGTTGGACGTGGGCTAGACAGAGAGCATCTGGATTTTGGGAGCTCCTGGGTTGGGATGTCTACTCCAAGTGAGTTTATAGGAGGAAAAGAAGCGAAGATATTCTTACGGGAATGTTGATATGTGACTGAAGTCATTCATTTCAGGCATTTGCCCACCAGCCTGCAGCTTATCGGATCCAATTTCATAAAACCTGGCTGTGATTTCTCTCAAGGGACCTTAATGATCTTGCCATTTCCAATAAACATTTATAGAAACTACCGCCAGCCTGTGGATAAGAGAAACTCCTATGAGAGACTTTTATCTTCCAAAAATACTTAAAGACACCAAAAAAAAAAAACCAAACCTGCCCATGAGAAGATCGATAGAAAATGTCTAAATGTAGCATTGGCTGGGTAGCTGGAGCTGAATTGCAGTACCAGAGGTTTGCGTTGTAGGCATGCTATAGATATGTTTACCTTCCTCACTTGGAAAACTGTGCCCATTGGAGCAGTATTTGGGACTGTAATTGGGACCAGCAAAACGATGAGTGTGAATAAAAGCAAACTGTAAGAGATAAGATGGAAATGAAGCAGGTAAAGGCTGTTCCACGCTCATGCCATTCGGGTACAGTATTGCACAGTACTCGTGTTTGCACCTCTAAGAAATTTCCATTTTTTCGCATCAAAAAATCCAGATACGAAGCCGAAGCTGCCTTCTTCGCCAACCTGAAACTGTCTGATTTCAACATCATCGACACCCTTGGAGTCGGAGGGTTCGGACGAGTTGAGCTGGTAGGCAATCTTTTCTTCATTGAAGTTTGTGTGATGTCGTAGAATGTGTACTGTGTTACGAGTCTTTTAATTTTTCTATGTTATTACACCCGAAAAACTGGAAGAAAATTATGTAATGGGGTTATATATTTTCTAATGGTTGAAGAAAGCTGAATTACATTTTCCGTTAAATAAAAATTTACAAATAAATGCTTTAGAATTATAGAATCATTTAAGTTGGAGAAGACCTCTAAGGTCATCAAGTCCCACCTTTGTAGTGGCCGAGAAGAATTTATGTACTAGGATGAGAAAGGAGCACACATCACTCTCCAAGTGGTCCTGTGTTTATGGCATTGATTGCCTTTTAAAAACAACCTGAAGAGTTGTGTGTCCATTGAGAACTAAGATTGAAAGAGCAACCCAAAAATCGTATTTAGCCAAAACTGGAATAACGATACGGTGTCTCTTCTAAGCAGTTTCTAATTCAGGTCTACAGATAGATCTATTAGGTTAGCATGAAAGGTGCAGATTCAGTGTCTGAATTATGACAACGCTTAGAGAAAAGGCAAAATCTCAGCTTGCTTTTTGCTCTGCTTGGATTTAGAACTCTGTAGTCTTTTTTAAAACAAAGCCTGAGCAGATGGGGACTGAAAGTGCAGCCGTTGCTTGACCTGTTCGTAATACCATGTAAATATGAAAACTTAGAATAGAAAGAGGGAGCTTCGTTCACATCATGGTGCTGACCAGGGAGGAGCTTCTGATACCAGACACCAGTACAGTATGTGAGGAACTCCTGTAAGTTCAGGGCAGAAAAGGGAATAGAGTTACTGCTGTCATTCCAAAACTTTGGGGAAATCCCAGCTTCGTAACCCTGAAGGAGCCAAATGTGCCCATTTGTGGGCTGGGAACTGGAAAACAGGCAAATGAAGTGTTTCGGTGATTATTTGTGATGTAACAGATAAATTATGTGTTAAAAGTGCGACTCGCTTTTCCAAGCGATTTCTTTTCGATATTTCCTCTTTGGCTATATGTAAAATTGTGCGAGGGAGAGAATGTCTGAGAGAAAGCTGGTCCCTTCCTGAGGTTTGGGTTTGGATTTATTATTTATTTATTTATTTAGCTGATAGCAGCAACTGTTGTTTTGGAAGAGAGTCATAAGCGCTCAGCCTTAGCCAGGGAAGGCTGGCCTTTGCCCATTCCTTCTACAGTCATCTGCTGCCCAGGATGCTTTAGAGGAGGAGTTTAATTTGGGTTGCACTCGACCGCCCTTTGGAAAGCCCTTCCACCTCTGTTGACAACAGCATAAAGCTCAGGAGATTTGTTTCCTAAATTAACGTCACCCCTGGCTTCTCTGCCCAAGGTGACATGTGGTGAGGGACGCAACCCATTTTGGGGCTTGGTTTGAGTCTCGTGAAGGAGATGGTAAGATTTGGTTTCATTTTTAAGGGTTTTCTGATTCATGCTGTCAGGCTTGGAAAACCTTAAGATTATTCTGGGAAGGTGAATGAGTTTGCCTTCACAAGGGGTTGCTTATTGGGACACTCAAATCTCATGGATACGAAAGCAAACTGGTATTGATGGTCATGGGCTGGTCCTCCACTTCTGGCTGCTTTGTCCAAACTGAGCCTAGAACTGCTGCCTCTTGCTTCTGTCATCTCCATGAAGAATATGGTTTATAATTTACACTTTCCAAGGGTAAAATTGATTGAATAAAGTACGTTGCAAGGAGGAGGATTTTTATACCTTAACCTTGGCCAGTGGGGGTAGGCTCCCCCAGGGCATCTGTGTGTCCTTCAAGAGGGCAACTGATGACATCTGCTTGGAAACTGGAATGTCTTGGACTTACTTTGGGTCTTGCTGGCCAAGAAGGAGTTAACACTCCCATTGGCTTCTGTTTTGATTTCCAGATGTGGAAATCTTCCTCCAGCTGTGAAAATTTTTTTTTTTTTTTTTTGTATCAATATACACTGGTTTTCCAGACACCTCTGAATGCTGGCTGCTTGGAGGGGTCACCCCTTCAACGCATTCGTACATGAGTATATGTCTTTTAGGCAAGACAGCCTAAAATTGAAAATTATTTTGGATACGACACATGGAAATGTCTTTTCATCCAGATTTCCAAGGCAGTTTTATTTTTTGTATGTCAAGAGACATTTCCAGCAGGTTTACACTGGTGTTGTACATAATTTGCTCAGTTTTTTGATGGCTACTGGATGCCTCTTGCAACATATCTTGTCCTTATGGATGCTGTTCTTCTTCATCCCCAACAATGGACTATGTAATCAGCTTTTATCCAGACTTCTGTGGAGGGAAGAAACCAGCTGAGTTGTGGCTGTGCTATTTTATACAGGGACCAGTTCTGCCTCAGGAGGAAGAGCAAAGAAAGTCTTTTGTTCGCTTAAAGCAGGACCTGTGAGGTCCTCAATGTTTGAAGAGCACAGGGCTGGCAGTGCCACATTCCTAGGACAACCCTCCCATGTTTCAGAGGGCTGCCAAGTAGGTGCAAGCCACTCCGGGGCATCTCTCCCAGCTTATGAACACCTCCCTTAGCAGGGCAGAAGGAAAACAGTAGGAGTGGACTTCTTTCTTTTTTCTTTTTCTTTTTTTTTTTTTTTTAATAGCACAGGTTAATACATTCATCCACTGTTTTTTTTGCAACTCAGCTGCTCAGCACTATGTCAGTTGAGCATCTTTTGTGTCGGGATCCAGGTGCTTCCATAATATGTTGGAACAGGGAATGTCATCTCAGGTCCACATCCCACCAAGCACCACTTTGTAGTCTCCTCTTTTCCAGGCTAAAGAGAC